>NC_142653.1:48597196-48900227 GCF_055504915.1 Nelumbo nucifera | reverse complement strand
AGTAGTAATTAAGGTCAGTTAAACTTTACCAAAAGAAAAGCTAACTTAATGAGATCCGGTTATGATATCATTTCTTTTAAATGCATGATAAAATAACCATTACAATTAGTGTTAAAAGCCACTGCTGCAAGATGTTATTAATCTTAATTGATGAATGCTGCTCAAGATAAGCAAGAGACACAGGAAGAAGAAGACCCGTCAACAACCAAGTCTCGAGATAGGAATGGCAATGGGGCGTGGTGGGGACGGGGAGTCACTCTCCATCCCCTCCCCGTCCTCTTGGAGGACAAGGTTATCCCCATTTCCATGGGGTTCTCATGATTTTTTATATTATTAAGCATTTTGTTTTTGTTTTTTTATTTTATTTAAAAAATTAAAAATAAAATAGTTAAAATTTACAATCATATTAAAAACGATTCAACCATATTTTTAAAAATATAAAATACCCACATGCATACATATATAAAATATATTAGCAGAGATCCCTAGGGGCCGGGGATCGATTGGGGGAGAAAATCATCCCTATCCCCACTTCATTTAGAGAGAGTCCCCATGGGAATTGGGGAAATGAGAAAAATTGCTATCCCTAAGCTAAATGTAAGTCCTAGTTATCTCTCCCTCTCTCTTCAAGAGTAAAAGAAAATTTTATTAAGATGAAAGAAAAAAGGGGGAAAAGAATAATACAAATGGGTCAAAGCCCGAGGCTCACTCAAGAACCCAGAACGGAACATACTACTAATCAAAAACAAACTGACAACAACAACAAACCAGGAAGGACAAGAAAACGTTGTTGCAGAAAGCCACATAACCAAAGGAAAATCAAAAAGACCAACAAAGACAGTGATAGACGCATGGCCCATGCAGGTGTGTGACGTGGCATAGGGAGAAGAGCAGCAGATTTTCTCCATTTTCTCTTCATTTTCTTGTTATTTTATTTTTATTATATTTCCTTGTAACCTGTACGTAGGAATAGGTCCATAAAGCCAAGGTATTGGCCTTAGGAAGTAGTCAATTTGGTTAAGTAGTTATTACTTAAGAATATGTCAAGTTGTTAGTGGTTAAGTAGTTATGTTCCTATGGCTTAGGGATAGGCTAACTACTAGAGAAGCTAATCCCTTAATCAGTGGCTATGTTAGTGAAAGAAGTTGAGAATTTTCTGTATTTAAACACCACCCATCCAACATGGGAGGGGAGTTGGAAGTTAATAAAATCTTGTGGTCTTATTCTCACCCTAAGCAGAATACTCTATCACTCTAGCTTTGACTGGGACCTATCATTGGTATCAGAGCTAGGCACCATGGCTACTAACAAGGAGAGAATTGAGAGCTTAGAGGCTGGACTTGGAGGCGGGAGTAGCTGATAAGTTCCATCAGTTAGAAGATGCCATCAACAAATTATCGGAAGCTCTACTCTCCCAACCGTGCTACATCAACTGCCAACAGCCTTGAATTTAAGGCAAACTCTCCTACTGGGCATTCTCGCAACATGAGAAAAGAATCTCGAGACAACTCCGAAGTAGGACGACAACTGTTATCTTCCAAACTAGCCAAATTGGAGTTTCCTCGATTTGCGGGAGATGACCCCACCGAATGGTTCATAAGAGTAGATCAATTTTTTGAATACCAAGGCACTCTTGAATCTCACAACGTGTCATTGGCTTCTTTCCATTTGAAAGGCGAGGCTAACCAATGGTGGCAATGGTTGAGAATATCCTATAAGGAAAAAGGCAAAGAGGTGACATTGGAAAATTTTCAAGAGGAACTTTGGGCAAGATTTGGTCCTACCGAATGTGAAGACTTTGACGAAGCATTGTCAAAGATTACACAGGTGGGCTCCTTACGTGATTATCAAAAAGAGTTCGAACGGCTGGGAAATCGGGTACAAGGGTGGACTCAAAAGGCATTGGTAGGCAATTTTATGAGAGGTCTTAAAATTGAAATAGCAAATGGGATTCAGATGTTTAAGTCAAAATCCTTAAACGCTACATGTCAATTCAATAGGACCACTATTGACTCTTCTCCAACGAAACTGAAGTCTGCTTCACCAATGAAACGACCTCACTTGGACGGAGATGCAAAGGAGGCGTGCTCAAGGCCTTTGTTTTAATTGCGATCAAAAATTTGTACCGGGGCACAAATGCAAAGGGCCGCAGTTGCTATTGCTTGAAGGAAATTATGACGAAAGTGAGACAGATGACGAAGAGGGAGCTCACACCAACCTTCGACGAGCTATGGAATAGATACATCAAATTGGACCTTGAGGACAAGGTTCCTCTGAAAGACGGGGGCAATGATAGACGCATGGCCCATGCAGGTGTGTGACATGGCGTAGGGAGAAGAGCAGCAGATTTCCTCCCTTTTCTCTTCATTTTCTTGTTAGTTTATTTCTGTTCTATTTCCTTGTAATCTGTTCTATTTCCTTGATAGACGCATGGCCCACGCATGGCCTTGTAATCTGTTCTATTTCTGTGCTATTCCTTGCAATCTGAGCGCTCTCTAGTCATCTGGCTACTTCTTGGTGGTGGGTGACTCAAAGGCCGAAGTGGAGGATTTATGTTGGATGAAGACTTGGAAGCCGAGCTGGCTAGACTGAGCTAGGGGTAGATCGGGTGCTGAGCTAAGTTGATTATCAAGCTGCATAGCTCTTTGGAGAAACCTGCAAGGAATCAATGTTAGAGTGCCTGGGTTGCTTTACCCGAGGTGGATATTGCGATTCCTAAATCTAGTACTAGGTTGTGCAAGTTGAAAATATGTATACTAGTTGGCTAGTGAACAAGTAATTGTGCGTACCCTGTTCTTGACGTCAAAAGCCCTTATATAGTTGAGTTGTCATCGATCTCACGCACTACACCCAAGATTTTCGGGATATCGTGCCTAACCGGTCCGAGATCTTTGGAGGTAATGGCCATGCATTCTCTAGAATATCCAGTACGTGGGCCAAATTCCTAGAAACCTGGGAGTGTCGGCATATGCATGCCGAATTTGTTGGTCAGCACATCTCATAGGTCACCGCCTAGTCCTCGCGTTGAGGTCACTTTGACCAATGACGAGGTGCTACAGGTAAGCCCTGAACGAGGTGCTCTTAGCTGACCTAAGTTGTGGTAAAAGTCACTAGGTCGGAGCGCAAATGAACCACGATCTGGAACTCAAAATCATCACTTAGGTGGTGTCTATGTGTCATTCAACTGTTCTAAGATGCCATTTGTCATGATGTCATTGGAGGGCCTAATTTGCCCTTCATCAATAATAATAAATAATAATCATAATAATAAAATAATAATAATAAATAATAAATAATAATAATAACTATTTGGCACTTCAATGAAACCCCATCCCTAAAAATCATTCTTGCATTATGCAAGTCGCCGCATTTTGCATACATGTCAACTGGTTAGGTTTGATATTGCTACAATTTATAAGATTATGGATTTCTTTTTCGTGATCCAAAGAACCATTTTGTGCACAAGCTGATAATGCACTTGCTACTGTAACTTCATCAGGCTTAAATCCCTCGGACTGCATCTTAGCGAGAGCCTCTAGAGCTTCTTCGCAATATCAATTCTGTGCATATCCAGCAATCAATGAATTCCAGTTCACCAAATTCTTGACTGGAATGCGATCAAAGATCTCTCTCGCCTCCTTGACGTTACTCTTCTTGTAGTAACCAGCAATTATTTACCAGGAATAGCAGTTCCGCTGTGGCATCTCCTCAAATAGCTGCCTTGCCGTCTTCAACTGCCCAATCCTCACATATCCATCGATCATCACAGTCCATGTCACTAGATTCCTCATCTCATGTGGAGAGCAATTGAATAAACGCCTAGCAGCAATAATAACCCCCATTCCTTGCATATCCATCAATCATCTCTGCCCATGTAACTTCCGTCTTCTCTAGCATCCGTTCAAAACTAAATGATGCAGAACCCATGCCACCATTCCTTGAACACCCTCTTATCATTGCATTACATGTCACCAAATTCCTATCAGGCATTTCATCAAATACCCTGTGGGAACCAACTATGTCGCGGCATTTTGAATACATGCTAACCAATGAAGTCCCTATCCCCACATCTGAATCCACCCCAATTGTGATCGACTCAGCATGGAAAGCTTTCCCGGCAGAGACCCACAAGCCTTGAGTAGTAGAGGAATAACACCATAAGGGTGGATTCCTTTTGCAGAGAATTTGGATGTAAAGAAGAAGAGCTTCTTCTGGGGCTCCTTGAGAGAGGTACCTTTTTATGACATGAGACCAAGATCCATTAGTTGCTGCCGAGAGGAGAGAGATTTCTTGAGAGGAGAGAGGTTTCTTGCTGCCACTACCCTGTTTTCCATCTCAAGGTGGGAGACGATGAACAGTGACTTCCCTTTCTCCTACAAGGCCACAACCTCCGCTCTCCACTGTTCCATTGTCTATCAGCAACAAAAAGAAATATATTATAGGTAATTATAATTTCATTAAAAATCTCATTCTTAACTATAATTTATAAATTATAATTCTTAAAGTTTAATGTTTTATGGGATGAGAAAGACCCAACTCTCCTATCCAACGATAAAATATGCATTGGCAAAACTTCAATGTGAAAATATAAATAACAATTATTTATTATTCATTTTCAAAAGTTATAAAAAATAAATAAACATTATATAATATATTCAAAAATTAGTTATTAAAGAAGAAATTTCGATTGCTTTGTGGATATGTTAGATCATCGATAGATTTATAATACATTCAATCATTGTGATCAAATGATAAAATTTAATTAATTAATTAATTTTTAATTGGTCTGATAGATCATCCATAGAGTTATAATATATTCAATTATTGTGATCAAATGATAAAATATAATTTATTATTATTAATTTTTTTAATTTTAAAAATATTCAATTATTCTATGGATATGATAGTTAAATCCCTAGGCTCGATATACCTCCAATACACACCCAATATGCCTCTAATAGGATACAATACACTTCATATCGGACATATCATATCAAAAATTTAAACAGGGGTTCTCATTCAACTTGGAAACATATAACAATGTCAAAAACAACTCTATCAGAACTAAAGAAAAAGCTAGAAAACAAAACTTTTGGAATAGGAAAAATCTTCGTGTCACATGTCTCACTGTCCTCTAAAATTTCAGGTTCAAAATAGGAAGGCGCACATCCTACATGGATTTGAGCCGTTTGGGATCTCTCACAAAAGCAGGGGAAGAAACTCTCGATTTACAGATTGAAGTGCATAAATCTCGGTTTACAGATTTGAGCCGTGTAACATTTTACGCTTCCCAGAATAGAAGTCATTAGTTGATGAGCATCAAGTGATATGTTGAGAATGTTGTGGTCTTTCCCCGGATCATCGCCATACAAAATCAATTTTGGAGGGAAGATGGCAGTGTTGCAGAACAACTTGAAGTCATCATGTTTGTAACAGGTTGGATCATCATGGGACACCTCTTTTATGATGTGACGAATCCGTTCCTCACAAATGGGTGTATCACATGCACATCCACGGTGCATTAGGAACATCTCCTGTATATAATAACTAATAAATACGCATGATAAGGTGTGCGTGTGAAGCTCCCGTGAGGTGCTAGGTCCAAGGAGCTGATCGGGTCTCTTTTTATGATACGGGTTGATTGGTTATATGTTTTTGAGGTATCATGTCTCTTGGGTATCATAGCTAAACCCTGTTAGACAGCAAAATCAAAGTAAAGAATTAGAGACCCTAAAACGGCCCCAAACAAAACTACAACAGAGTCAAGGGCAGGGTCAAGCATATCAAATCAAAAGGTTCACTAAAGTCCACTTGGAAAAATACAACCGTAAGATAATAATAATAAGCAAGAATGACGGTTCAGCCCAGGGTCAGAATTTGTTGGCTCAAAATACATTTGGGGTAAGTGCTAGCTTGAAATTGATGCCAATCTATGGATGGATATGAGTGCATAGAGTATCTTTTTTTGACATTTTGAATGTTTGTAACTCTGCAGTGGAAATCAGAATTCTGCATTGAGCCTGTCCGTACTTCTCCATAATAATAATAATAATAATAATAAGGCCTGATAAAACCAAGATACTGCTATGAGTGGGGTGCTCATGAAAAAATTAAAAAAAAAAATTGAAAGACTTAAACCTCCCTTCAAATTTCTATTAAATACTAAACTTCCCATGTCCTTTTAACAAACTTCCCATTGATCGGCCTCTCTTATCTTCTCTCGCTAACGTGTGCATTAATCTCCCCGACTCTGCATTGTTTGTTCTGTCTCTTCATTTGTCTCTTGTAGACGTCTCTGCACTTGCTAATGTATTGAAGGATGTAGCTTGCAGATCAAACTCTTGCCCTTATTTCTGCAAATCTGTGTTCCCCATAATATGAGCAGCAATATTTATGACTACGACTGGTTTTCTGTTTATCACTTTCTTTCAACTTCCAGGAAGTTTTTTGCGCCTGGTTGATGAATACCTCAAGGCTCGATTTGAAAGTAGAAATGTAAATATGTACGGTACAAATACATATAAAACAATACAAAATATAATGTTTTGCACTCTACATGTTTGAATTTATACTCTTTCCAAACTTATCCCAAAAATCAGTGGACCTAACACGTTTCCAACTCTGCCTCAACCCCCTTAATCGCTCTGTAATATGTATCATGGTTTTTAAAAACGAACAGTGACCGAACCGGTCAGGGGTCCAGTTACCGGTTTGAACGGTCCGGCTGTTCGACTTGAATAGCTGGTCTGTTCTGACAAAAAAAAAAAAAAAGTTTAATAAAAATATTGGAGAACGGGCAAAACCGTTTGAATAGTTCGAACGATTAACCAGCCGATTCAGAGGTTTACTGACCAAAATCAATGGTTTTAGGGAAAAAAGCGATTTTGGAGGAAAACGGAACCCCGATTTTTCCAGTCCGACCATCCAGTCCAATCCGATTTTAAAAACAGTGATATATATAATGCTAGCAAGGAAAAGAAGTTTGCTGCATTGAATAATATTTTTTTTAATTTTTCATAGCATCATAGAAACGTTATTGAAAAAGGTGGAGAAGAGTTTGAGACTGACAAATTAAATTGAATTCAGTTTAGATGATGAACATGCAACTCTACTTACGGAATTGGATGCAATACAAAGCTAAAATAACATTCAATGGGTCCCCCCTCCATTTGTTTTTGCCCAAACAAGAAAAAAATGAAAAAGATTATAAAGAAACAAAGGAAAAGAAAAATTAAATGCATCTCACTTCAGAGAATGAATTCTCTCCAAATGGATGTGAAATATTTACAAGAATTTAAATTAGGGTTAGTTAGGCTTAACTAGCAGAACATTCATGATTGGTCACTATATTGCAGTTGATATATCAAATGGTTTAATGGTTGCATAAATTGATTAAGGCTAGTTTTCCATAAATCGGTTTCTTTCAGCTGTTAGGAGTTTTTGGGCATGGTTGATCAAATAGTTCAATATCTCATAAATCAGTTGAAATTTTCCCAACTACCCGAACCTTAAAGGGGCAAAATTGGATTTTTAACAAATTTCATCCACATTTGATGTTATATGCAAACGGATCTTCACTGATCATCATCTGACAAGAGAGGTCTTAGTCCATTTTCAAAAGTAAGGTTTAGTATTTAGGAGAAACATGGAGGAAGTTTTTAAGTATTTTACCCCAAGGAAAAGACCAAATTGAAAATCCGTAAAAAAAAAAAAAAATTGATTAATAGGAGCATTCAGTATGTATAACTTCCACAGTACAAATTCTGGAGTCCATAAATTTGCACTCGATTATCAGAGTGATCTTTATGTTGATTTTCGATATCCTTTCAAGATTCTTGTGAAGGCGCTTTGCTTTTCTATTTTTACTAAAAAAAGATCGTTTTCAACCTCAAATCCCAATTCTTAGCACATTTTATAAATAAAAAATAAAGACAAATAAAAATATAAATTAGACATAAAACAATACAAATATACATTATATGTAGAATGTAATTATATGTTACATTTTCTTAAAACATGGATTTATATTATATATATTTTTATACATAAAAACCAAAAACTGAACCAATCATCTGATTAACCTATTGATTCAGTCTATTTCAATTTGGCACCATGCAAAATCGGAAGGTACCAATTTGGTTAAAATATGTGCTCACTGTTTGGTTAACCGAACTATGAACACCCCTAACTATGGGTTGATTTAACAAACAGCAAGGACGCTTACTTTCAATCTAAACAGCAACAAGACCAACATAGCTCAACCAAAATCAAAATGATCAAATTTCTAAATTTCTTCCTATTGTAAATTTAGTAAAGGGAGAATGGAACTTATTGTTTTCTAAATTTCTTCCTATTCTAAATCAAAGGTCCTTCCACTACTATTGACCACTAGCTTTAGTAAATTTGGAATAAATTAGGGATATCTTGACTAGAAAAGGATTGTCAGGGGCTCTAGATTTCTCTACTCAGTTTTTGGTGCTTATGCCAGCAAATCCCCTAGAGGCTCCCCTATCTATTTGAAGGAGGCCCAATGCCAAAAATCTTCACTCACCATTTAAGATATCTTTCAAAATTTTCAATTTCATCTAAAGCCCGATAGGTTTAGCTGAATGAAATAGTTGTTCATTAATATTAATTTAGAAATTAGAACCACTAATAATAATAATACTCACAGTAATCATAAAATAAAATACATGGGGCACAACATAATTTTTCACTAGCGTGATGTGTTATCATCGGTTCCACTGCCCACTACATGGCTAATGCCTTTAGCTAATCGAAATTCGTCAAAACTAGAGACCATGGCAACAAAGAAAGGTTCCTACCGTTGAGCTACAGTGGATTAAGATTAAGCACCCTCATGGCTTTCAGCTCAGATTCAAAGACTAAAAGTCAATGTCGCACTTGAACATTTTTTGGTCACCGAAGGCAAGTGTCTTCTCCATGTCACCTTAGTCCAACGACTTAGTTCAAAAGAAAGATGCGGACCCTCGATTTTTTTTGACACTGTTGTAACCATGCTTCCTGTTTTGGTACATTGACACTCGGGTGATCATTAAATTAGAGCTACAAATCACCTTATTAACTAACCCTACGTCAACACAGTTGAAAAGCAAAAGGTGGGCCAGTCGGTGGCCCACCGAAATTGCAATCGGTGGCCCACCGAGCTGTGCCCACCATTCTATTTGGTGGCGGTGGCACACCATTTGTAAATCACTGATTGTGGTTTGTTTAACTATGAAGAAAATTTTTAAAACACCCTATTATACCTCTAAGTTCAAGTGTAAATAGGGGTCCCTCCTACGTTAGTTCATCATATACTCCATTTCATTTCAGTGTATAGTGTATATAGTGTGTTGAGAGGAGTATTGAGTGTCGGATACAAGTGTGATTCCGGTAAGACCATCTTTGTATCTTCTCCAGTATATAGTAAGAAGGAAGCTCCGAATTGCTGTCCGTGGCCCTAAGCAATTTTGTCGAACCACGTAAATATAGTGTTTTCTCTTCTTTCTTTCTTTATTACTATTTGCTTTTATTTTATTTCTGTGCATGTACAGATTACATTATTTCTGTTGTGCAATTCCAACAATTGGTATCAGAGCCACACGGTACTATTCTGGGATTTTGCCGAAATCTGTATTTGCTGTTCCGGTATTGCACGTGTTGAATATAGCGAGTTCAAGCTCTACCCGGTTCGATATACCGAAATCCAACGGATCCAAATATGCAATTTGGAAGCTGAAGATGCATGCTGTGTTGGTGAAAGAAGATTGTGCAATTGCCTTTGAAGGAAAAGAGAATAAGCCTACTGATATGAAATACGAAGATTTTGAGAAGAAAAACCGGATAGCCATGGCTGATATTCTTCTTGCTTTAGAAGATTCAGTTTTATTCAACGTGTCCGAGGGAACCATTGCCAAAGGTTTATGGGACAAGTTGCGGAATCTCTACGAAGGGAAATCGATGTCCAACAAAATCTTTCTCCGACGATAACTCTACAATTTGAGGATGAAGGACGGAGCCTCTTTGCAAGTACACTTGAATGGGTTCAACACTCTAGTAAGCAAATTAGCAGCTATAGAGGTACGTATTGATGACGAAGAAAAGGTTGCTCTTTTGCTTTGTTCTATGCCAGACTCTTGGGATAGTTTGATAATGAATTTGAGCAATACTAAAGATCTGTCATTAGAATCTACTATTTCTATGTTGCTTATGGAAGAATCTCGTAGAAAAGTTGGGAAGAATTCTTCAGCTGACGCAATGATGGTACGAGGTAGATCGAATGAGGGAAATTGCTCTATCAAAAATCAAACGAGATCCAAGTCAAGAGGCAATAAGAAAGGACTCAAGTGTTGGAATTGTGATAAGAAGGGGCACCTTCGAAAAGATTGTCGACAATCCAAAGAAGAGCAAAATCGGCCCAACTCTGACAAAGATCTGGCTTCAAACAATTCCCAAGGAAACATCGCAGAAGGAAGTGATTCATCAGAAGATGGTGAGGTATTGTCTATTGATTCTTGTGAAAATTTAAAGCATAACTGGATATTAGATTCTGGTGCTTCTTTCCATATGACGCTATGGCAGAGATTAGTTCTACACATACCAATCGTGCGATGGTGGGACTATTTACATGGTCGATAATAGCACATGCAAAATAGTGGGAATTGGAGACGTTAGAATTACTATGTTTGACAGCACCACTCGTACAATCTCTGGTGTACGGTATGTTCCTGAACTACGAAAGAGTCTCCTGTCACTAGGAAAGTTTGATGAAGATGACTACAAGTTTTCTAGAGAAAAGGGCCAATTGAAAATCAGTAAAGGAGCTATGGTAATTGCAAAAGGCAAATTACAAGGGAGGCTATACCACTTGATTGGGGATACCATGGTCGGCGATGCCATCGTTGCAAATGCTATGACCGATTCCGTCATGATTTAGCACAAATGTTTGGGTCATATGAGCAAACAAGGACTTAAGGTACTTCTTGATCAAAATCTACTAATTTGAATTTCTCTGAAGATTGTTTATTTAGGAAATACCACAAAACTAGTTTTCCCAAGTCTAAAGCTAGGAGTAAAGACGTATTAGATCTAATACACTCTGATACGTGGGAAGCTATTACAAAATCTCTTGGAAGTTCATTATACTTTGTTTCTTTTATTGATGATTTCTCCAAAAAAGTATGGGTATATTTACTCCAACGGAAGAGTGATACTTTTTTCCTATTTCAAGAAGTTCAAAGCTCTAGTTGAAAATCAGAAAGGGAAAAGAATTAAGTGTCTGAGAACCGACAATGGGAAAGAATATACCTCGAAAGAATTTGAAGATTTTTGTAATGAGCACGGCATTCTAAGACAATATACGGTTCTATAAACTCCACAACAAAACGGAATTGCTAAATGGATGAATCATACACTTATGGATCGAGCTAGAAGCATGTTGAGTGCAGCTGGGCTGGAGTAGTACTTTTGGGCAGAAGCAGTCAATATGGCATGTTACCTAGTAAATCGCTCTCCCACTATGGCACTTGATTGCAAAATTCCAAAAGAGGTATGGTCAGGAAACCCTGTTGATTATTCTTTCCTACATACTTTTGGTTGTGATGCTTATGTTTGGATTCCTAAGGAGCAAAGGACCAAGCTAGAGGCAAGGTCTAAAAAATGTGTATTTTTCTTGGCTATGCAGAAGGTACAAAGGGATACAGATTGTGGGATCCTACAACCCACAATATAGTTGTTAGCCGAGATGTTGTCTTCAATGAAGATTTGATGCAGAAAGAATCAAGCTCTAAAACAACAGAGAAAGTTGAAGTGGAATCTTTTCAAAAGATTTAAGACCAACAAATTGATACAACTGTTGATGTACCTGAAAAGTATGTTGAAAATTTTGAAGGAGAGACTCACGGTGATCAAGGTCGATTGAGGAGAGCTACAAGACCTTCAGTCTGGCTTTAAGATTATGTAACAGCTTATGCTTGCATTACAGAAGAGCATGAACCTTGTTCATACCAGGAAGCATGCAAATGTCCAAATGCTCGTCATTGGCAAATGACAATGGAGGAAGAAATGGAAGCTCTAAAGAAAAATAAAACTTGGGACTTAGTCAAACTACCTAAGAATCGAAAGGCCATTGGATGTAGATGGGTGTATAAACTCAAAAATGATATTAGCGGGAATATCAAAAGATATAATACTTAACTAGTTATAAAAGGATATGCTCAGAAATCAGGTATCGACTTCAACGGAATATTTTCTCCTGTTGTTTGATTAAGTACTATTCGTATTCTATTGAGTATGGCTGCAGTACTTGACTTGAAGCTGGAGCAGTTAGATGTTAAAACTGCATTCTTACATGGTAATCTTGAAGAAGAGATTTATATGACTCAACCTGAAGGCTTTGTCGAGGTCGACAAAAAAGGATCTGGTTTGTCAGATGACCAAATCACTTTACGGTCTAAAATAGGCGCCAAGGTGTTGGTATAAGCGATTTGATTCCTTCATTGTAAGCTTGGGCTTTAGCAAATGCGAAGCAGATCATTGTGCCTACATATACTTTGGTAATGATCACTTTATCATTTTGCTGTTATATGTTGATGACATGCTAGTTGTAGGTACTGATAAAGGAAGTATCTCAACACTGAAAGCTCGTTTAGCTAGGGAGTTTGACATGAAGGATCGGGGGGTGGTTAACCAGATTCTTGGGATGACGGTATATAGGGACAGAAAGAACAGGAAAGTCTGGATAACTCAAAAGAGTTATGTTCAAAGGGTCTTGCGGTGCTTCAACATGCAAGATTCCAAACCAGCCAGTATTCCATTTTCTATTGGTTGCAAGTTATCTTCGGAACA
The DNA here is from genome assembly GCF_055504915.1 of Nelumbo nucifera. NCBI lineage: Eukaryota > Viridiplantae > Streptophyta > Magnoliopsida > Proteales > Nelumbonaceae > Nelumbo > Nelumbo nucifera. The sequence goes on along the minus strand of NC_142653.1, from coordinate 48,887,378 downwards.
ATCACCTAGCACTGAAGCTGAGAAGATAGATATGTCCCACATACCATATTCATCAGCAGTAGGGAGCCTTATGTTTGCCATGGTGTGCACCAGACCAGACATTGCACAAGCTGTGGGAGCAGTCAATAAGTTTATGGCAAATCCAAGAAGAGATCATTAGACTACAGTGAAGAGAATCCTTCAGTATTTGAAGGGTACTTCTGAAATCTCTATTTGTTATAGTGGCCAAAGCTTAAAACTAGTTGGTTTTGTGGATGCAGACTATGTAGGAAATCGCGATAATAGAAAATCAACTACTGGTTATGTGTTTTCTTTAGCTAATGGTGCAGTGAGCTAGGCATCAAAATTGCAATCTATAGTAGCCTTATCTACAACAAAAGCAGAATATATGTCAGCTACACAAGTATGCAAAGAAAGTATTTGGCTAAAGAGGTTGCTTGAAGTATTCCACATCAAGAAAGAAGTGGTAACTATCCATTGTGACAATCAAAGCACATTACACTTAGCAAGAAATCCTGTCTTTCATGCACGGACTAAACACATTGATGTATAGTACCACTTTGTTCGTAAGGTAGTTGAAGATGGGTAGATCTCGTCACAAAAGATTCACACTAACAACAACATTGCTGATATATTTGACAAAGTCGGTGATGAGAGAGAAGTTCATCTAGTGCAGAACTTCTCTGAGACTTGAAGCCACATAGCAAGAGATGATCGACATCTATTCTCGAGCGAGTTTTTTCACTATGAAAATTGTCTTCAAGTGGGAGAATGTTGAAAAGCAAAAGGTGGGCCAGTCAGTGGCCCACCAAAATTGCAATCGGTGGCCCACCGAGCTGTGCCCATTGTTCTATTTGGTGGCACACCAAATAGAATAGTGGCACACCATTTGCAAACCACTGATTGTGGTTTGCTTAACTATGAAGAAAATTTTTAAAAAGCCCCATTATACCCCTAAGCTCAAGTATAAATAGGGGTCCCTCCTATGTTAGTTCATCATATACTCCATTTCATTTCAATGTATAGTGTATACAGTGTGTTGAGAGGAGTATTGAGTTTGGGTGTATTGGGTGTCGGGTACAGGTGTGATTCCAGTAAGGCCATCTTTGTATTTTCTCCTGTTTATAGTAAGAAGGAAGCTCCAAGTTGCTACCCGTGGACGTAGGCAATTTGGCCGAACCACATAAATCTGGTGTTCTCTCTTCTTTCTTTCTTTATTGCTATCTGCTTTTATTTTATTTATGTGCACGTACAGATTACATTATTTCTGCTGTGCAATTCCAACAAACACCTTGTTTGTAATGAATTGATCTTCTTAGGTCCCATTTGTGTTGGATTTTAATCTTATTATAGGCTAAAACCAATGGAATTTGATTGATCAATTATATGATAAATACATTTGCAAATATATTTTGGAAAATAGTTTTTTTCTCTTATTAATAATCAATTTTCAACTTGGCCCACATTGGAAATTTACTAAACGTGTTTTAAGGTTATAAATAAGAGATTATTTACACTTTATAGAAATATAAGAGAAGAATATGGAGGCTTACTACTACGAAACATGTTCATACATGTGCGGCGCAATGAGGCGCATTATATGTGTATTTTGCTCGCATTTTGTGTGGTTTGCGAAGAGTGGATTTGACTTTTAGTGCGAGGCTGACCGTTGATGTTTCAACGATCATGATTCGATCGGGTGTGATTAAAGGCACAATTCAAATTTAATAGTCACTAACTGTTAATTACCTTTTAACAGTCACAATGTTTGACATTGTGACTATTCAAGTTGTGTTTTCTGAACCAGCACCTTCCTCTGCTCCATGACTCTTCAAAAATTATTTAAGGAGTGTCAATTAAGACCCCAACTCGGACTTAGAAGAGGAAGCACTATACTCAGAAGACAAATTAGAGGAAGATGAAAAGGATCAAAAGGACGAGGAAGACATCCTAACTAGCAATAAGAACGGAAGGCCGTAGAATTGAAGCAAACACCGAGCACCAAAGACTACTCCTTATCGAGCTCTGCAAGTGACTTCTTTTGCAAATGACGAAAGGGAAATGCTCTTCCCCCCATTTAAGGGTTCTTAACAGTCTAGATCAAGACAAGATCAATGAAAAAGATGAAGTGCTGCTTTGATAAGATTGGGAAATGAATAAGAATTTATGCCCTTTGCACACATAAAGCCTCGAGAAGTGAAACAATGCCTCTAACAACCTTTTGCGGAGAAGGGATCTGCATTGAACCAACTGATCCAACCAGGAAAACCAGCCCAACCTCGAGTCATGCATCCCAAATTGAGTGCCCAACTGAATTTCGACTTCAACTTTCTCAGTTGAAGACCGAAGAACTCTATCATGCCACGTCGAGGCCGAGCACTTCACTCATCGACTTCAGAAATGCGGGAGTGTGTTCGTATTCTGAATTTTGACTTTAAGTTCCTCAACCAAAGACAAAATAACTCTTCCATGCCACGCCGAGGCCGAACACTTTACTCCTCGACTTTGGAACGGGGGGTGGTGTTTGTATTCTAAATTTTGACTTCGAGTTCCTTAGCCGAAGACCTAAGAACTCTTCCACGTCACCCCCACGACCAAGCACTTACTCCTCGACTTCAGTGGTTAACCTCATCCCGATAACCCTAAGAGCCTCATTTGACCAAGACATGGATCTTAGACTATAAAAATGTACCTCCTGCTCAAGGTAAAGGATCCAACTCTTAATTCCCATACTGTTGCTCTGCTCGAACGAACACCATTCCCTAACTACCTGGCCTGACAGCCCCCTGCTTTCTACTAACTTGAGTGTCAAAGTGTCTACCCGGGGATAACTCCTCGGGCCTCTGATTCCTTTCTTGATTTTAGATCTTGGAACATGGTTTCATCCTTCTACCTTGGCTCCACCCAGTTAGCAAGGATTATCTAACTTTGACCTCGATTCTTGCACCACCTAGGATCGAGCGGCATTATTGTAGTTTGGCAATACTACAATAAGAAAGTGGTTTCTTCTTTGTTTTGTTTGGCAATACTTGTCAATTGTTGTAGTTCTCTATTCATCATTTTAAATGACCATTTACATTTACTTTAGCATTAAGGTCTCACCCATGTAGATTCCATCTATTGAAATAAGAAAGTGGTGCAGACCCCCTTTCCTCTCCTATCCATGTTGTTGTAGTTCTAATACTCACAATTAGTCATTTCATCTCAAGGGTTTAGGCATAAGGTTAGAATAGTTCAAAAACAGTAGGGGCATTTTGGGATTTAAGTGAAAAAGATACGGGAATTTTGGGGACTTTGAGCATAGTGAAATTCCTTATCAAAAGGGGAGTCCTAAGATTCCAAATCTAAGGTTGAGGTGGTTTTTTGGGATGAGGTCTAGTAGACACTAGTTTGAAGGAAGCATAAAGCAGTCTCAACTTGCCAAATAAATTAAAATGCTTGAAATGGAGTCATTTTAGTAAGAGGGGTAAATGGAGAGGTTTTTGAGTGAAATTTGGAAGGTCCATGTTTATGGGGATTTTGAATCCAGTAGTGGCATCAAATTCACCTAAAAGCATTTGGACAGTAAAGATTTGATGACCACATACCTTTGCATCCATTGGAATTGTTATAAATGACAACATACCTAGGCATCCGTTGGAGAGATAAGGATTCCCATGATAACCTTCCATACAATGACAGATGTTTCCACGATTGTTGGTAGAGTTGGAGCAGTCGGTGTTCTTCCCGCATGCATAGTTGATGGATGCCTTCTCAACTATGCATGTTTATGGGGATTTTGAATCCAGTAGTGGCATCAAATTCACCTAAAAGCATTTGGACAGTAAAGATTTGATGACCACATACCTTTGCATCCATTGGAATTGTTATAAATGACAACATACCTAGGCATCCGTTGGAGAGATAAGGATTCCCATGATAACCTTCCATACAATGACAGATGTTTCCACGATTGTTGGTAGAGTTGGAGCAGTCGGTGTTCTTCCCGCATGCATAGTTGATGGATGCCTTCTCAACTATGCATGTTTATGGGGATTTTGAATCCAGTAGTGGCATCAAATTCACCTAAAAGCATTTGGACAGTAAAGATTTGATGACCACATACCTTTGCATCCATTGGAATTGTTATAAATGACAACATACCTAGGAATCCGTTGGAGAGATAAGGATTCCCATGATAACCTTCCATACAATGACAGATGTTTCCACGATTGTTGGTAGAGTTGGAGCAGTCGGTGTTCTTCCCGCATGCATAGTTGATGGATGCCTTCTCACATGTCTTGCTCTTGGCAGCAATTGACCCGTCTACCACTACGTACCCAAAAATAATGCTTTTAAATACTATTTTTCTTATTAGGAGATACTGAAAATTCAGATTGCTAATTGTTATTAACACGACTATGGGATCTTGTTCGGGTAATTGTTATTAACTTTCGGGTTAAGACTAACCTACAGGAATACGAGAGAATGCTGGTATATATTATTATTTGGATGGGTCAGGTCGGGTTTGGTGAACCTATTCCAACTAGTCAAGTCGTGTTATTGGGCATAGGATCGGGTTTAGGTCGAACAAAACCCGTATAGAACCCGTTCCATGTGACACAAAACAGCAAGGCATTTATCATGCTACTTTCATAATTTTAATATTTGTATTTGAATTTTAAAGTAAAAGAAGATAAATTCTTTGAACTTAATACCATACCTCGGCATCCATCGTGTAGATAGGGATTCCCTTGATAACCTGGCAGGCAATTGCAAAGATATCCAGCGCCATTTGAGGAGTTGGTGCAATAGGTGTTACTCCCACAGGCATACCCAGCCACGTCTCTTTGTGCTTCCTCGCAACTCTGGTTTCGAATTGCCCAGTCCAGTACTATGGAAGTTCTTATCCCAACGTTAAGAAGGTATTCGACATTGTTTCTTATGTCCCAGAGATGTGAAACTTGTGAGTCAAATGAATCCTGGGCGTCGGACATAAGAACAGCCAACCCACATCTACTAATGTTCCATGTGTATTCGAATTTGTTACGGCTCCATATGTATGCAACAAAATCAGCAAGATCGTTTGGTATGGTTGTCTGGCAGCAACCAAAACCACCGCAAGATGAACCAGCTGTCACTTTTGTATCGTTCAAGCACGATGATCGACATTCCACATAGAACACAGAGTCCTCGTAATCAAACAATGCGCCATACATGTCGCAACCGACTGCCATGAATCTGTTTCTGGTATTGGAGAGCCTGTATGTGTTTGGAAAAGAATATCCAATGCTATAACCCGCCAGTTCTAATACTCACAATTAGTCATTTCATCTCAAGGGTTTAGGCATAAGGTTAGAATAGTTCAAAAACAGTAGGGGCATTTTGGGATTTAAGTGAAAAAGATACGGGAATTTTGGGGACTTTGAGCATAGTGAAATTCCTTATCAAAAGGGGAGTCCTAAGATTCCAAATCTAAGGTTGAGGTGGTTTTTTGGGATGAGGTCTAGTAGACACTAGTTTGAAGGAAGCATAAAGCAGTCTCAACTTGCCAAATAAATTAAAATGCTTGAAATGGAGTCATTTTAGTAAGAAGGGTAAATGGAGAGATTTTTGAGTGAAATTTGGAAGGTCCATGTTTATGGGGATTTTGAATCCAGTAGTGGCATCAAATTCACCTAAAAGCATTTGGACAGTAAAGATTTGATGACCACATACCTTTGCATCCATTGGAATTGTTATAAATGACAACATACCTAGGCATCCGTTGGAGAGATAAGGATTCCCATGATAACCTTCCATACAATGACAGATGTTTCCACGATTGTTGGTAGAGTTGGAGCAGTCGGTGTTCTTCCCGCATGCATAGTTGATGGATGCCTTCTCAACTATGCATGTTTATGGGGATTTTGAATCCAGTAGTGGCATCAAATTCCACCTAAAAGCATTTGGACAGTAAAGATTTGATGACCACATACCTTTGCATCCATTGGAATTGTTATAAATGACAACATACCTAGGAATCCGTTGGAGAGATAAGGATTCCCATGATAACCTTCCATACAATGACAGATGTTTCCACGATTGTTGGTAGAGTTGGAGCAGTCGGTGTTCTTCCCGCATGCATAGTTGATGGATGCCTTCTCACATGTCTTGCTCTTGGCAGCAATTGACCCGTCTACCACTACGTACCCAAAAATAATGCTTTTAAATACTATTTTTCTTATTAGGAGATACTGAAAATTCAGATTGCTAATTGTTATTAACACGACTATGGGATCTTGTTCGGGTAATTGTTATTAACTTTCGGGTTAAGACTAACCTACAGGAATACGAGAGAATGCTGGTATATATTATTATTTGGATGGGTCAGGTCGGGTTTGGTGAACCTATTCCAAACTAGTCAAGTCGTGTTATTGGGCATAGGATCGGGTTTAGGTCGAACAAAACCCGTATAGAACCCGTTCCATGTGACACAAAACAGCAAGGCATTTATCATGCTACTTTCATAATTTTAATATTTGTATTTGAATTTTAAAGTAAAAGAAGATAAATTCTTTGAACTTAATACCATACCTCGGCATCCATCGTGTAGATAGGGATTCCCTTGATAACCTGGCAGGCAATTGCAAAGATATCCAGCGCCATTTGAGGAGTTGGTGCAATAGGTGTTACTCCCACAGGCATACCCAGCCACGTCTCTTTGTGCTTCCCTCGCAACTCTGGTTTCGAATTGCCCAGTCCAGAATTATGGAAGTGTTGATCCCGACATTTAGAAGGTATTCCACATCGTTTCTCATCTCCCAGAGCCGTGATACTTGTGAGTCAAATAATGAATCCCGGTCGTCGGACAGAAGAACAGCCAACCCACATTTGCTAATATTCCTTGTGTATGCGAAGCCGTTAGGGCTCCATATGAATAAATCAAAGTCAGTAAGATCGTTTGGTATGGTTGTCTGGCAGCAACCAAAACCACCGCAAGATGAACCAGCTGTCACTTTTTGTATCGTTCAAGCATGACGATAGACAGTTGACATAAAACACATTGCCCTCGTAATCACGCAACTGGCCAACACCCCCTCCATTCCCCTACACCAATAATGAAGTGACGATCATGAGCAAGCTCATGGAAGATCTTGTAATCAACCTACAACCACCACTAGCAGGAGTCGACCCCGAGAAGGGAAAGCATGGAAGAAGATGGTGTAGCTATCACTAGTGGCTGAATCATGATTTGGTAGTCGAGATCATTACCCAAAGCCTTAACCAATTCCCATCGAAATGGTGGTCGAGAATTCAGGATATACATAACATCTAACTTAGAAGCCATAGGCTATTTGGTAGCCTAAGAGAATGACGAAAAAGTCGAGTGGCCCATCTATTATGCGAGTAGAACTTTGAAACCAACAGAGAACATCTACTTACACATGGAACAATAGTGTCTAGCATTAGTCTTTACTACATAAAAGTGTGATCCAATCAGGTACTTCATTGATAGATCCCTACTCTCTAGAAGATTGGTTGAATGAATGATGAAGCTGATTGAGAATAGTATTGAATACATCCAAACTAGAGTGATAAAGTGTCAAGCAGTCGCAAACCTCCTAGTTGCTTTTCCTACTAGTGATGATTTCCCCATCTCTGAAGAGATACCCAAAGACCTCCCCCTCATCGCGGCAGTAGAGAAGGCAAGATGGGTTATAACATTTGATGGCAGTAGTTCCAATTCCTCTACAGGAACCAGAGGTATATTGTCTTTGCCTACCAGATAGACTTCAGCCTACTCCCTCAAATTGCAATTCCCCTACTCCCACAATATCACAGAATATGAAGCACCGGTGATGGGTCTAACAATAGCAAGAGATTCCAAAGGAAAGAAAGTAAAATTCATAGGAGATTCCATGATAGTAATTGGACAAATGGGGGGTCACACCACAGTAAAAGAATTGACAATCATGTCATATAGAACATTGATCCAAAAATTGACCAAAGACTTGGCGATAACCTACGAAGACCAGAATCGAGCCAAGAATAGATATGTTGATTCTCTAGCCACTCTGGGATCTAAGATACAATCGAGCAGCCCAAATGATAGGGTTATCGACATCCACTACACACTATTGATCGCTACCCTCAGGAACACTCACTCCAATGTAGAAAGGCATGGCAGACATGCTGAGCATATGGACGAGAAACAGAATTCTCTAGAGAAGCAAACTTCTACTCTATCTCACCAATGCCAAACCACTTCTCTCTCTTAGCATTGAGACACCTCATCCCACGACAAATGTCCAGTGACACATCCTCATAACCATCACCCTCTAACGTAGCGATAATAACAGATAACTGTGACAATCACTAAGGAGTGACGCTTAGCTACAAGTGCTTGCAAATGAACATTACCATAAAAGGGGAAAACACATATGATAAGCAACACTTATAGCTAGAATCCATGGTTTAATGAATAATATCATCCATCAGGACATATAAATATCCAAGAAACATCAAAGCCAATGAAAGCTGATGACCACCAACTGGAACAACCGCAAGAGGAACCAGGATGGTATTAAGGCCATAGTTAGGGTTCCCAAGAAAAAAAACAATGACACAACATAGAGAATAAATGTTGCGAAATGACATTGACTATCTGTCTTTCTGGCCATAACATCTATTGGTCTCGTGCTTTCAAACCAGAAACCAATCTAGGTTTTGAGGGGCCATTTCCCCCAGGCAGTCGATTCATCTACCTGTGCCTTGTAAATGTTGAGCTCTTCCCCAACTCTGTATATAGATCGGTCAGGATATTGGGAATGAACTTGGCGTATTGAGGATGGTGGGCTGAAACGGCACCACCCAACGGTAATGCAAGCGGAACAGCCATGTCATCAACGGTGACACTGAACTCACCGAACGCACCTACGAACGTATGTGTCCGGCAACACCAATGGGACAAGAGTGGAAACATATAATCTACCCCTTCTCTATCTGGAAGGTCCAAGAAATAGTCCACAAATCTTAATAACCTGGCACTCTGGAGCAACCAGTAGTACATGGGGTTTTCTAGGAGGAAAAGAGTCTATGCTTGTGAAATTTATTAAGGACCTAGAAGCATCAGTCCTTAGTTTAGAACAGCTGAAGTAAATAGTGTGCTTCAAATGACCATAAAAACATGCAACCTCATTCACCTCCACCACGTCAAACATGCCATCCTTCCCCCTGGACTCGGGCATGGGAGGTTAGAAAACCTTCCCATGACTAGCAGCCAACAATCTTCACCGACTCGTATTCGGAGAGTAGTTCCATAGTGTCCACATCCCTTACAAAATCAATGAAGGGGCAATCAGATTGCACAACCTTTTTCTGCTTGTGAGGAGCCATTGATACCAGAGACGGAAAAATCATGCAAGAAAGAAAAATAAACAGGAAGATCAAAACTAAACAAAACTACTTCAGTAGCAAAGCAAATGCGAACACGAAGTTTGAAGCAAATAGTACCCTTTATAGTAGTCCCATTCACATTGACAACTCAAACAGCGGTGTAAGGAGGCAAAACAAATGATTATTAGCTACTCGCCAGCATACAGTTGACATACCGACCATTACACATTTAAATTATTATTCCTAGAAAAAGGCAACACACACAAATATCAAATTTAAAACTGCTACCACAACACATAATAGCTAATCCAAATGAAGAAACATGAAGCCCGGCACACCCGCCAAAACATGTGACCGACTAGCAATGAATATGAGACAATGGTTATACATCCAACATACATAACCATGTGACTAACTGTGACCCACTACATACACAACCACAATAGCATGGTACCACTTACATGAATGATAGAAGAGATCCTTCCCAAAAAATATTGCATAAGAAGAAGAAGAGGACGAAAGCCATCATTTAAATAGATTTATCCAAAAATAATATTATACACACAAGACATTAGAAAAGCTACACACTTCACCAAGATACAATAGGGTAAACTACAATGCCAATATATGAATGCACTCGAAGTGTTTCTTGACAAAAAGCATTTTTTCAAGACATGAGGGGGCTGAAAAACCAAACATGACCAAAACAGCCTCTCGTCAAAATGTTTCCCATCGAGAAGGAAGGGGGCTAAAAGCATGAAAAGTCAAGCAACCTTAACAATAACAAACTCCAAAATCATACACTCCAACAATAACACCATGTCAATAATTTTTTATTTTCCAAAGCTTACCTTCCCTTAGTGCACCCGTTAACTTTTCTTAGAGGTGTCCACATAAATAACAATTTTCATAACCAAATTACTCTTGAATGGCGAGTTAGAGGAAAAGGGTGCTTTTCAGCTTTCAATTTTCATGTATTGTTTTTGCATTTTTAGTATTTTATTATAATTTCCAATGTTTTTACTAATACATACTATGCTTTAATTATTTGTCTTTATTATACGGATTTTGATAAGAACATTAAAATTATTATTACTATTATTGTTTTATTTATTGTTATCATTTAAAACTATAACATGCAATACATGTATACATTTCTACTCTTCCCAAACTGAGCATGAAAAAAAAACAGATATAACCTTAGCTAAAAACACTGGTACTGTTATTTGGATGGGTCAGGTCGGGTTTGTTAAACCTATTCCAAGTAGTCAAGTCGGGTTGGATTGCCTTCAGATCGGGTTTGGGTTGCAAAACCCATACATACAGAACTCGATCATTTGACATCCTTACAAGAGTAAACTGTAAGACATGAGCACATGGGCGATCCAAAGAATTCCCTTACCAGATCAATGGTTTTGATTAGCGACTTCCGTACGTCAATAACAATAATGCATTTATTATCATTCAATTTTCATATTGAATATTTGTATTTAAATTTTAAAGTAAAAGAAGATAAATTCTTTGAACTTAATACCATACCTCGGCATCCATCGTGTAGATAGGGATTCCCTTGATAACCTGGCAGGCAATTGCAAAGATATCCAGCGCCATTTGAGGAGTTGGTGCAATAGGTGTTACTCCCACAGGCATACCCAGCCACGTCTCTTTGTGCTTCCTCGCAACTCTGGTTTCTAAGTATTGCCCAGTCCAGAATTATGGAAGTCCTTATCCCAACGTTAAGAAGGTATTCAACATTGTTTCTTATGTCCCAGAGATGTGATACTTGTGAGTCAAATAATGAATCCTGGGCGTCGGACATAAGAACAGCCAACCCACATCTACTAATATTTCTTGTGTATGCGAAGTCGTTACGGCTCCCTATGCTTACTTCAAAATCATTAAGATCGTTTGGTATGGTTGTCTGGCAGCAACCAAAGCCACCGCAAGATGAACTAGCTGTCACTTCTGTATCGTTCAAGCAAGATGACCAACAGCCGACATCGCCCTCGTAATCATACAAGTCGGCATACGTGTCGCAACCGACTGCCATGAATCTGTTTCTGGTATTGGAGAGCCTGTAAGTGTTTGGAAAAGAATATCTAATGTCATAGCCGTCCAGGTATTCATCTTCACCCGTGTTAGCCTTGCATGCATTGGCAACTATATCCAAGGCTGCTGTTGGTGATAGAGCAGTTGGTGTTCTCCCCGCATGCGTAATTTCTGTTTTCTTTTTCACATGTCCTGTTCACATTTGATCCGTCCAATTCTATGCATACAAATTAATGTTTTTAAATTACAAGCTGTTTATTTTTCAGATTAAGAGAAAATTAAAAATTCAGATGGCTAATGTGACCATACGAAGGTAAATTAATGAGACCATTGTTGTAAGAAGTTATTCTAAATAAAAGCATACTGATGTCAATTGGAGTAGATTTGGTCCAATCCGATCCAGTCCAATGTGAATTCATTATAAATGGTGCAGGTTCAATCCAATCCAATGATTATTTTGGACAATTTTGGATCAGTTTAATTCAATGTTTAGACCGTCCAATCTGTTCAAATTTGTTTTAATTAAGATTAATTCTAACTCAAACCTAGTCCATTGACACCCATACTTTTAACTTCTATCAATGAACCATATATTAGCTCAATTCAACCCAATCCAATATAAACTTATTACAATTGGACTAGGTTCAATTCGATCAAATAGATACTTTGAACGATTAAATCTGGACTCTAGAGTGATCCAATTCAATATGTCTTGCTGGTCCATCCATTGTTGGTTCGTCCAATATGTCCAAATTGATTTTATGGATCCAATAACAACCCTAATGAGTAGTATAAGTACATATTGTCTATCCTCACTGTGATTTTAATGAAGATACCAAATCGGAATCACAAAAACATCCAGGATGACACACAAGCTGATGCGGACCCACAATGGATCTATAGCTCGCCATAGAATAGCGATGAGCTCAAAACTATCACAGTAATGCAATGGATGAAAACACTATCAACTAAATTCGCTAATAGTAGGACATCCATTAGGATCAAACAGGAACATGTCAGATTAGTTCTGATGCCACCCGTGCCATGTCACTACAGCAAACTTGTTAAGGGAAGTAACACACATGTAGTATGAGAATCCTCTGACAAAAGGAAACTTCATCTTAGAAAGATCTCATAAGACAGATGGCAAACCCCTAGCAGTGTTCCCTTGTCAGTCGACACCGAATTGAATATCCCCTTTCCAAATAGGAGTCAAATCCTTATTGGCTCATTCCTTTTAGGAGCTCGGGATCTCCCTTTATCGGAGGGGGTTCAGATCATAATGAAGACATGACTCTCTGTCAATAGAAGCTCATAGCCTACCCATGTTCCTAGCCTCCCTTCGCCTTTCAAGGAGACCACCATACTTGCCCTTACGACTACATCTATATTAGAATCTCTAGTTATGTTCTTGATCGTGGAGATGACTGCTCACAGAATTAACCTTTCCCCAATCCCATAGGAATAATCCAACAACCTTGACAACACTAACACAGGAGTTGAGGAACATATTGGCCTGGAAACTGTCGACTTGGTTGATATTGAGATCTTGGCCAACAAGGTGTACGAGTTTTGACCGTCTAGAACAAATGCAAGCCAAAATGAGAGGTATCCAACAAAAAATGATAGTGATTGAACACTCCCCATTCACTCCTATTAGCCCTTCTACACCCGTCCCCGCAGGCTATCTTGGGAGTCTAAACCCTGGAGCAACAGAACATCCATCCGAAACCAATCTTGTAGCCACACCATACGCGGCGTAGAGGACCTGCTTCTTTGCTGTTGAACAACCTTGTGTAGTCCAACCAGGTAGTGCAACGGTGGAGGCACCCATTAGTCGAATGGAGATAAGGGAGTACGTCCAAGGCTTGGTGGAAGAGAGCCGGAACATATCCCTCTGGTTATGTTCCTTTCCAATAGTGGCCACAATACGATGGGCAGAAGGGGAGCCCACAGGAACACACCAACAAGTTTGAAGATGCACTAGGAGTGTTCTCTTTCGATGAAGACCTAAAGGTTCGAGAATTCTCTAAATCCTTGACTAGGCCAACATACTCGTGGTTTGTCAACCTGAAGGCAGGGAGCATCGACTCATGGGATGAGTTAGCCAAGAAGTTCTTATCTAAGTGGTTCACCCTCAAGTAGAGGTTGACGATGGTGGACCAACACAACACGAAACAACGTGTTGGGGAAGACCTATTGGCATATGTCATACGATTTCAAAAGCTGACACACTTGGTCTTCGAAGAGCACGCAACACAAAAGGGCTTCGTGGAGTAATGCATCCAGGGGATGCACCCAACATGTAGGATTGGGATCGAAAATATCATGATTGAAACATTCAATCAGCTCTAGAAATGTGTTGAGAGAACAACATAGATTGTCACCACCCTGGAATCACGGCTAGCTTCATTAGGGCTATAGTATGCTAAGAACAAGACATATGACATCGATCGCAGACCCAAAATGTAGGATTGAGATCGAGAACATCGAGATTGAAACATTCGACCAACTCTAAAATTGCATTGAGAGAATAGCACAGACTATCACCACCCTAGAACAAGGCAACACACACAAACATCAAATTTAAAACTGCTACCACAACACATAATAGCCAATCCGAACGAAGAAACATGAAGCCCGGCACACCCGCAAAAACATGTGACCGGCTAGCAATGAATATGAGACAATGGTTATACATCCTACATACATAACCATGTGACTAACTGTGACCCACTATATACACAACCACAATAGCATGGTACCACTTACATGAATGATAGAAGAGATCCTTCCCAAAATATATTGCATAAGAAGAAGAAGAGGACGAAAGCCATCCTTTAAATAGATTTATCCAAAAATAATATTATACACACAAGACATTAGAAAAGCTGCACACTTTACCAAGATACAATAGGGTAAATTACAATGCCAATATATGAATGCACTCGAAGTGTTTCCTGACAAAAAGCATTTTGTCAAGACATGGGGGGGCTGAAAAACCAAACATGACCAAAACAACCTCTCGACAAAATGTTTCCCATCAAGAAAGAAGGGGGCTAATAGTATGAAAAGTCAAGCAACCTTAACAGCAACAAACTCCAAAATCATACACCCCAACAGTAACACCCTTTTCTCAAGACGTAGTCAAAACTTTGCAAAAACCCCCCTTCAATAGCCAAAGTTGTTGGGAGCACACACACGACAACAAAACCTAAGAAAAAATCAGCGATCAACTAAAAATGAACCAAAAAACAGCCTTTGCCCATGTGTCGATTACAATACTCTAGCCAATATTAAAATGTAGCAATCACAGAAATGCTTATTGATAAGAACACTCTTACTAATAAGCAAGGGCCTAAATGTAAGTACATGTAATCTATCCTCACTACAACTGTGATGAAGATACCAAATTGGAATCACAAAAACATCTAAGGTGATAAACAAGCCAATGTGGAACCGCAATGGGTCCATAACTCGTCACAGACCTACGATTAGCTCGAAACCATCACAATCCTACAATGGACGAAAATACTATCAACTGAAGACCCATAAAGGGAAGTAACACACGTGTAGTATGAGAATTCTCGGATGAAAGGAAACTTCGCCTTAGGAAGATCTCATAAGACACGTGGCAAACCCTTAACAGTGTCCCAATGTTAGCCAACACCGAATCAAAGATCCCCTTTCCAAATAGGAGTAAAATCCATTTTGGCTCCTTACTTTCAGGTCCCCGGGATCTCCCTTTATAAAAGGGGGTGTAGATCTTAATGAAGACATGACTCTCTATCAATAGAAACACATAGACAACCACACTTAGCCTTACCACCACATCTACAAGGAGAAGCAAAAGAAAACTAGGAAAAAGAAGAGCCACCAACAACCTATTATAGTGCTGAATGGAAGTCCTAGTTACATTGTTTTTTCCAAAAAAGGATGCTTCAATTCATGGTACAACTCCAAGTAATAAAGATGCGAGTCCAGCAACAGCATGCGTAGAAGACTAGCGCAATCACATTCACGAGGTGTTACAAGCCATGTTAAACTTATACAGGCACGTTCTCTTCTACCAAATGCCTCTTGTTCTTTTGTGGGCTGGTTTGTTCAATGTTTTAAAAACTGACCTAGAGGTCAAACCGTTTTTCCTCCAAGTCATGGTTCACTGGTTCAACTAGTCGGGTCGAATGGTTCAAGCCATGTTACGTCATATATATGTGTGTGTGTGTACATATATGCCTATAAATGTATATCTTATCAATAAATAATGTAAAAATATTTTAGATATGTTATATATATTTTTATATTTAATTTATGTTTTTCTAATTTAGTTTTTAATTTTTTATTTATAAAAAATGTTAAAAATTGAAATTTGAGGCCAAAAAAAGTGTTTTTTCTTTTGCAAAAATTGTGAGGCAAGGTGTGTATGGCTCCTTGGAATGCATAGATCTTAAAAAGTTACCCAAAATAAAAAAAAAAAGAAAAAGAAAAAGAAAAACAATCACCACAATCAGACATTGGAGTGCAAAGTTATGGTCTTCAAAATTTTGCATACATTAAATGTGCAACCCGTAACCAAGTGATTAGGTCGAATGGATCAGCGGTCAAATTGGCCAGATCAAACGGTTCTTGACCAAACCAACAATTTTTGACTGTTTAATAGGTCTTGATTAAATCGAACCTAAAATCCTGACTGGGTGATAATTCGAATGATTTGACTAGCTGAGTCAATGGTGGGCTGAAAACATTGGGTTTGTTGTTTTAGGGCCCGTTCTCAACTAAGTTCAACCCATTAGAGAGGAATTTGCTAGCTCCAACAGTATACGGCAATTAGTACATCTATGTCAAACTTGGATAGTAGTGGACCCTTGGCATTTCAATGAACCACCACTCCCCAGTCCCCACAATTAGAGATCCTCAAGCAATTTCACAATAGTACCTATGAAGGCTACCCAAAAACGCTATGGGCTCACAATTGTACCACCACATCAGATCTAGGCCCATATCTCCATGAACTTTATGGGCTCGCTAGCTCACAATGAAATACTTCATTCATATAGTCGATTGAATTTCCAAATATGCCCATTTTCTACCCATAACAAATCTATATATAACCTATTCCAAAGCGCAACTATTTTTAAAATAAATATTCCCCCTACAAGCATGCAGGACTCAATTATCTGCAACTGAGATGTAACATTTACAAAAAATACTGATGCGTTTTCTTCAATCTCCGTAGTATACATAGATTTTAATTTCAGCTTGTGATGCACTGATGCCATGAATTAAATAATAAAAATAAGAATTATAAGAAGTATTATAAAATTTATTAAATACTTTAAGTGAATTTGTGTAAAAATCATCATGAGTTTTTAGTATTTCTATTAAACTCACCACAACTTTTCAAAATGTCTGAAATTCACCATGTCAATAATTTTTTATTTTCCAAAGCTTACCTTCCCTTAGTGCACCCGTTAACTTTTCTTAGAGGTGTCCACATAAATAACAATTTTCATAACCAAATTACTCTTGAATGGCGAGTTAGAGGAAAAGGGTGCTTTTCAGCTTTCAATTTTCATGTATTGTTTTTACATTTTTAGTATTTTATTATAATTTCCAATGTTTTTTACTAATACACACTATGCTTTAATTATTTGTCTTTATTATACGGATTTTGATAAGAACATTAAAATTATTATTACTATTATTGTTTTATTTATTGTTATCATTTAAAACTATAACATGCAATACATGTATACATTCCTACTCTTCCCAAACTGAGCATGAACAAAAAAACAGATATAACCTTAGCTAAAAACACTGGTACTGTTATTTGGATGGGTCAGGTCGGGTTTGTTAAACCTATTCCAAGTAGTCAAGTCGGGTTGGATTGCCTTCAGATCGGGTTTGGGTTGCAAAACCCATACATACAGAACTCGATCATTTGACATCCTTACAAGAGTAAACTGTAAGACATGAGCACATGGGCGATCCAAAGAATTCCCTTACCAGATCAATGGTTTTGATTAGCTACTTCCGTACGTCAATAACAATAATGCATTTATTATCATTCAATTTTCATATTGAATATTTGTATTTAAATTTTAAAGTAAAAGAAGATAAATTCTTTGAACTTAATACCATACCTCGGCATCCATCGTGGAGATAGGGATTCCCTTGATAACCTGGCAGGCAATTGCAAAGATATCCAACGCCATTTGTGGAGTTAGTGCAATAGGTGTTGCTCCCGCAGGCATAACCAACCACATCTCTTTCTGCTCCCTCGCATGTCTGGTTTCTAATTGCCCAGTCCAGAATTATGGAAGTGTTGATCCCGACATTTACAAGGTGTTCCACATCGTTTCTCATCTCCCAGAGCTGTGATACTTGTGAGTCAAATAATGAATCCTGGTCGTCGGACAGAAGAACAGCCAACCCACATCTACTAATATTCCTTGTGTATGCGAAGTCGTTAAGGCTCCTTGTGCTTGCTTCAAAATCATTAAGATCGTTTGGTATGGTTGTCTGGCAGCAACCATAGCCACCACAAGATGAACCAGCTGTCACTTTTGTATCGTTCAAGCATGATGATCGACATTCCACATTGAACACAGAGCCCTCGTAATCATCCAATTCGCCATACATGTCGCAACCGACTGCCATGAATCTGTTTCTGGTATTGGAGAGCCTGTATGTGTTTGGAAAAGAATATCTAATGCTATAACCCGCCGGGTATTCATCTTCACCCGTGTAACATTTTACGCTTCCCAGAATGGAAGTCGTTAGTTGATGAGCATCAAGTGATATATGGAGAATGGTATGCTCATCTCCCACATAATCGCCATAAAACGTCAATTTTGGAGGAAGGATGGCAGTGTCGCAGAATAACTTGAAGTCATCATTTTTGAAACAGGTTGGATCATCTCCCACTAGGCCAAACGGGTATGGGATGCCAACATTCCCACATTTGCTTTGGCAGCCAGGCCTTGTATCCGACGATATCACTAATGCTGTCATCATCATTATGAGACGAGGTGATGAAGAAAATAGTAAATACATTTTCCAATCTAATTTCTTGCTTTCATAACTTTATGTGGAGCATATTCAACATAGAAGCAATAAGACATGAATTTTGATATATAAGACATGCTTGGTTTTGATAAATAAGACATGCTTGGTTTTGATAAATACATTTTCCAATCTAATTTCTTGTCTAAGTTGAGTTTTGATCAATCAAAATCCATGCATGAATTTTGATAAATAAGACATGATTGGTTATCACGTTTTTGATACAAATTGATTGATCAGAAGTTTTCTCGATATAATTCTTTTTTTTTTTTGTGACAAAAAAAATATTGAAAATAAAAAAAGAAGGAAAATAAAAACAAGTATTATGTCGGTTTTGTAAACCAACTAAAGAAGTCAATGTTGACTTCTTTAATTCCTCCCATTCAGCAAATCATAACACCAAGATGTAGCTTCATCGAATACCGCATTTCGAGATGTATAACAATGATCGGTATTTGGATCACAATACCTCGGATAGCTTTTTTTCGTTGTCATAGCCGAGGAATATACATCGGATAGCTTTCTTGTCAAACTTGTTGCATAGATGGTTTGGTATGAAAATAACATACACAGCCAAATACGCGAAAGTGACTTATAGTGGGTTGACGATTCTATAACTTCTCATATGGTGAGAGAAAGCCAAGTGGTGCTTGTTGTAGTCAATTGATGACATGTTCTGCTGTCTTCATGCCTTTTGCCCAAAAACGTCCTAACACATTTTTACTTTGCAACATGCTTCTATATACTTCATCTAGATGTTGGTTCTTTCTCTCACCTATTTTATTTTGTTGTGGAGTGTTTGGATACGTTAATTGTCGTCGTATCCCATGTTTTTTGAAATAATCAGAAAATTCTTATGATGTGTATTTTCTTCCATTGTGAGTGAGTAGGAATTTAATTTTATGCCCAACTGCTTTTTTAACCTTCTTTTTAAATTCTATAAACTTGGAAAATACTTCAGATTTTTTCTTTAAGAAATATGCCTATACATCCTGGTGTTTGATTCTTGCTTCACTCATCCAAATATATCAGAGTGAATGAGCTCCAAAGGCTGTTTAGCTTCAAACTTTGATTCTATATATGGCAATTGGTGTATCTTGCTATATTGGCATCCAACACATACTGTGTTGGTTTGTACTTCCAATTGAGGGAGGCCTTTCAATATTGACTTTGCCATCATTACTTTAAACTTGTTGTATCCAACATGACAAGTCTTAAATGCCAAAGATCACTAGTTTCATTGTGTCGAGTCTTTTCTATATAAGCTAATTTAGTAAACATTACATAGATAGACTCTAACTTCCATCCTTCCATAAGAGGTGCCTCTAGTGTATGTATACTTTAATATACTTTAACATCATTCAAACCAAAGACTACACAATTGTCAGATTTAGAGTAGAAAACACTAACGCAGTCTGTCCCAGGCCAGGCACTGGAGACGACTTACCAGTTACCACCAACCGATGGCCTATTTCTGTAGAGTAGAAAACGACCTCACCAACGCAGAATGGGCCCTCCTTTCACCTGTGGCGCTTTTGTAACCGACGGACTATTCCAAATATCATGTCTTTCCAGTTTTCTATTAGAATTTTGACCATTTACAAAAACCGAAGCTAGCAGTTCAGTTTCAAGTTTGTGACCGTTATTTGTTTGGTTAACGAAACTGTAAGCACCCCTAATTATGAACTGACTCAACAAAAAACAATGGACGTTTACTCTCATTCCTAACAACAAAAACCAAGACAGCTCAGGAAAAATTGAAACTATCAAACTTCTGAATTTCTTCGTCTTCCCCCTCTACCACTACCACGGACACCATGTTTCGACATTTCGTAGCCTTGCAAGTTGTCCAGATTGTCTGAGAGCAACCAGATTCCTCACTACTAACAGAATCCTCCACTTATTGGGGGATAACTTCACATAAGCATGGCTGTTGCATGGATGTCCTGCTACGTTGGAGGGCTCAAATATTACCCACACTCTACACCAACCGGTCGATTTGGGTTATCTAGATGTTTTAGGGTTATGCGGATGATTTAGTCGCAACTTCACCAAAGGAAATTCCTGAACTAGTGTAGATCACAGTATTCCCAATCCAGTCTATAATGAATGTTTTGAGAAAGATCAATTAATTCTCTCTTGGATTATTGTTTGCCAATCCAGCCTTTATTTCTCTACCTTTTCCTTCGAATCAAACATAGCCTTATGGAAAGTGGTTTTGCACTGATTGTTGAATATCGATGCTCACTAGATGTGCGGAATGCACTCTCTAAATCTTGTGCAAACTATTCGCGCCCACGCTCTAGATTGATCCAACTTAGGAAACAGTTGCATATAGCCTTAAGAAAGGAAGTAAATGTCTATATCTGAATATGTTTTAAATGCAAGATCCTTACTATATCTGACATAATACGTGTGACTCATACGATCCGAAAACGGAACCTTTCTAGCCACCGGTTTTTGGGTCAATGGTTCGATCGTCCATTTCTAACGAACGACCCGTTCTAACAACAAAAATTATAGGCAAAAAATTGAGTGTGTGAGATCTATTAAGTAGTATCATACGTGTTATGTCATTTGAGCGTATGACTTATACGACCCAAAAACGGAACCATTCTGACCACTGGTTTTCAGGTTGACGATTCTAACAGATGACCTGTTCTGACAACAAAAATTAAAAAAAAAGATAAAAAATTGCCAAAAACCATTGAATGAGTCAACAGGTTAACGGTTCGACAACTCGGGACAATGGGTTGTTGATCGATTCAATAGTTTTTTACTAGGGACCGGGATTGGGGTAGAACCAAACCAGTTGCCTGGATAATCCCCAATTAAAAAATAAAAAAATGGCAGCTCAACCAGGTTCGAACGAATGACCCATTTTAACAACAAAAATTACAAGCAAAAAATTGAGTGTGTGAGGTCCATTAAGTAGTATCATATGTATTATGTAATTCGAGCATGTGATTCATATAGCTTGAAAACGGAACCATTGAACAGGTCAATGAGCCAACAATTTGACGGCCTGGATCAACGGGTCGTTGACCGATTTAGTTGTTTTTGGCCAAAGACCGGGATTGGGATAAAATGGAACTGTTTGCCTGGAGGTTCCTAATTAAAAAAATATAAAAAGACAAAAAACCATTGAACGGGTCAATGGGTCAATTGTTTGACAACCCCGATCGATGGGTCATTGACTGATTTAATGGTTTTTGGCCAGGGACCAGGATTAGGGTAAAACTGAACCGGTTGCCTGGACAGTTCCCGAGCTGAAATGTTCATCCGTCCGGGTCAATGACAATTCAAAAACCATGGTTTTGATGCATTTGGATTTTCACTATTCAAAGTTTTCTTCTACTATGGGCTTTATTCAAGCGTGTGCAACATGTTCCTCTTTCATTTTTTACTTTTTTTTATATTTGGACTTCTTCTTCAAGATCCTCCAAAACAGTTTAGGGTTTATCACTATTTTATTTTTTCTCTTTTGTTTTTTCTTTAGGTTTTATGTGCAATTTTTTTTTTTTCTTATAAGACGATCTACTGTCTCTTTCCTTAATTGCATGTATGTTTAGCCAAAGTGGAACTTTGGACTTGATTTTCTGATTTTTTTCATTGGTTTTCTAATTTGGTGGATTTACTACAAATATTTTTTTGTGTTTAAGGTCACTTTGGATTTATCTTTCAAGGTTTTGGAATCCCTGGCAATGTCCACCCTTCTCATGACTATGGCTACAAAGTTATTCCATCTAATTATTGACATTTAAAAGAATGAGCCAAAAATGGAACCCTTCTGGCCACTGGTTTCTAGGTTGATGGTCCGACTATTCGATTTGAACAGATGGCCCATTTTGACAACAAAAATTAAAAATAAAAAATACACAAAACCATTGAATGGGTTGACAAGTCGATGGTTCAACCATCCTGGTCAATGGGTCATTAACTGATTCAATGATTTTTTACGAGGGACTGGGTTTATGGTAAAACAGATTTGGGTGAATACATTTACCCTAATAAATGTTACCTAAAAGAATATTAACCCGAGTTCGGATGAGATAGGCAAGAAGTTGTAAGCAGAGCTCTTGAAACTTTTTTTGACACCTGTCCCTTATAATACCCTCACCCCACCCTTGAAAAAGACTAATACCCACTTTTGAAAGGTGTCAAAATATTTATCAAGTACTCATTTAGTGTACCTACTAGATCCGGTCATTTAGTGTACTTTCCAAACTGAGCACAAATATCAATTAGACGTACAAAATTGGCACTTAGATAAAAATTAGAAAAAAACGCCCTATCACTGTATCACATGCCCCAAGACCACGGAAAAAGGATTTCCCAAATAAACTGGAGGGATGAAAGCAAAGCAGGTCGAGATTCGATGGGCACCCTCTAGCCAATAGTGCGGATTGGTCACATATTTATGGAAAGTAGCAATAGGTCGTGTCGTCTATGCAGTAATATAAGATGCCTGCCTTCATTTCCTACTTAAATAATTGTAAAATTTGAAGAAAACTGGAAAAATTAAAATTTGTGAAGACATACCTTGGCATCCATCTGGAAGATAAGGATTCCCATAAAAACCTTCGGTACATTGGCATATATATCCAGGGCGGTCTTTGGAGATGTAGCAGTTGGTGTTATTCCCACATGCGTAATTGCTGTTTGCTTTCTCACATGTCTTGTTTGGATTAGACCCGTCCGATACTATGCATGCATATAAATTAAATTAAGGTCTAATTCTTAAACTAAATTCTGCTGTTTTAGAGGTTTAAAATAAATACTTATTTGAAATAAGTGTTTATTTGAAATAAATACTTATTTGGGATTAGATCATATTATTAAGTACTTATTGGTATTTAGGAAATAAGCTCAAAATAAGTATTTATTTTAAATATGAGGGGTTAGTTTTTTAAGCCAAAATTTCTAGTTTTTCTCTAAGTGCTTGCACAATAAGTATTTATTCAATTATTTTCTTCCAAAATTATCTATGTTGAATTTTAGAATACCACTTATAAAATGATCCCTAGTTGAACAAAGTATTTTTTATAAAAACATTTTTATAGAAGTACTTTTATAAAAGTGTTTTTATTAAAGTGGTTTTACAAAATTACCTAAGTAAAAGTATTTTTATAAAAAGTGCTTTTGAAAAAGTGATTTCATAAAAGTGTTTTAATGTAAACGTACTTATCATAAGTGTTTTTATAAAAATAATTTAATAAAAATACTTTCTTATATGTATATTTTGAAAATTTGAAAGAAAATGAATGGCAAAATAATCAAAAATACTTATTTAAGTGCGAACTGCCAATGGGAGATGGGTTACAACTCCCCATTGTGTATCCCTTCAAAAGGAATAAAAATAAAGTAAATAAGTGCTTATTCAAACACTTATTTTTATGGTAAGCACTCCCAACACATGGCCGAACTTTGACCAATTAATCAATACTACTCTGAGAAGTTTGATGAATACCAGCTGATTAATTTAACTGGTTAACACTTACGATATCCAGAGGATATCAAGAGACAGAAAATTCAAACGGTACCGAAACCGTTGAATGATGAGAAAATGGGCAATCCAGACAAATCCTACTTGCCCGATCAACGATATTGACGACATCAAGTGTTCTCCTATGACAATATTGAAACGCAATTAAGCTCAGTTTGGAAGGAGTAGAAATGCAAATATGAAGAAAATACAAGGTTTTGCAGTCAACATATTTGTATTTATACTCCTTCCAAACTGAGCGAGCCTTAAGTGAAAAGCAAGAGAATAATTAGAAATTGAGTTCATACCTTGGCATCCATCGGGGAGGTAAGGATTCCCATCGTAACCTTGCAAACAATGACAAAGATATCCAGGACCATTTGTGGAATTGGAGCAGTATGTGTTTCTCCCGCAGGCAGAATTGTTCATTCCTCGTGCTTCCTCGCAAGACTTATTGTTGTTTCGAATCGCCCAATCCAGTACTATTGGACGTCGAATGCCAGAAGTTACAAGGTCATTCACGTTGTTTCTGATATTCCAAAGTTGTGACACTTGCGACTGTAAGTCGTCCTGATCGGTCAAAACAACAATCCCACATTTACTAATATTGAGTGTGTTTGTGAAGTTGTAAACGCTATGAATCTGTATTTGAAAATCAGCGATACCCTTGGGTATCGTGGTCTGGCAGCATCCAAATCCACTGCATGGTAAGCCCATTATCACTTTGGTATCCTTCAAGCATTTTGAGGTGCAACCCACGTACAACTCTTTGCCATTGTAGTCATACAAAGTACCAGATGTGTCGCAACCGACGATGGTCAATCTGTTTCTGGTATCCGAGACCCTAAATGCATTTGAAAAGTTAACCCTAGGGTCGTCAATCCCCTGCAAATTGTTGAAAGGGTTGGTGTCCATGTAGCATTTGGCAGCTCCAAGAACAGAGGTGGTCAGTTGGCCTTGCAGAGATATGTTCAAAACGGGCAAATTGTCGTGGAACGACAATTGAGTTTCACCGGTGGTGTTGCATATCAAATGAAAATCTTCGTTCAAGAAACACTTTGGATCATCACCGATGCCAAACGGGTAGGGTATGCTGAGGTTTCCACATTTCTCCGGACAGCCGGGCCTTGTCAGAGACGTTAATGTCGACGACCCTGTTGTTGCTGCGTTCATCGTGACCAACCGTAGTAGGATGAGATGAAGAAGCAACAAGGGCCAAATCATGATCGGATGATAAATGCGTCCTCGGTAAAAGGAAGGAACAGAATGCTGTTGTACCTGGAAATGGAATCATCGTGACCCATGCCACTATAAATATAAGTACGACTGATCAAAGCTTACTACGCTGAGCCGTTTAATCCCAAGTCAATCAAGTCAATGAACTATCGATATCTTTCCAAGTCCCTAACGTTAAGCTTACGGCGTGGAATATTACACAGAAGCCAAAAATAAAGCTTTCAATCCAGGCACACGCAGACAAATATCAGTGACTTTTTCCACTGTCACGTCACATTAGTGGTCGAGAAGAGGACAGATTTGAAAAAACAATTCTAAGAAAGTGGGAGATTTGAGCGTTAATTAAATATTTTGTGAATGGAAAATATAGAGTTCAAGCCCCTTTTATGGGATAAGGAATTGCTGAAACTATTATTTAACATTTTATAAGAGTTTGCCATTGATTAATTACTTCTCTTAGGGTTTTTTTTCTAGGTGATGGTATTTATTCATAAGTCAAGTCAATGGTACTCCCTTTCAATCTTCTTCTATGTCTTAAAAGGAGCGAAAGTGACACCTAAGGAGAGGAGATGACGATGGACCATCAATCCAAGCAGTCAACAGAAATACCATTAACAAGGGATAGGATAAGCTACAAACAAACGGGAACCATAAATCCAAACCACAAAGACCGTGTACAAGGACAAATCATGCACTCAAACCTTAGCCCAAGGTTATCTGTTCAATTCAAGTTTATACCTTACTAAAAATTAATGCATTTGGGTTGGGCTATATGCAAATAATGTATCTATGTGTATGTATGTATATATATATTTGGTCCAGGTTTAATTTGGGTTCAGGCTTAAATCGTCTTTGCGACTGGAGACGGCGGTGGCAGGTGGCCGTGGCAGGTGGCCGTTGAAGTGCGGCTGTCAATCGTCAGATTCGGGTTGTTGCCCTTTGTGTTTGTAAGGTGGGCTCCAAGGGAGAGCTCGGGCTCCTTGTAGGGAGTTTGGGCTCCTTGTAGGGAGTTCGGGCTCCTTGTATGGAGTTTGGACCGTTGGTTCCTCCTTATATGGGGTTCGGGCTCCTTGTAGGGAGTTTGGGCCTTGGGCGCACTGTTGCGCCGAGCTATCGTTTTTGCCATGTTGGAGTGATTGTGAGATCGGGCTAAATCTTCCTTCATCAATTGCCCCCCACTCCTCGCACTAAGGGACTTGCCCTGGCGCGGGGAATTCATGAGGTGGCGGGTGGATTTGCCCCGAACTTCGAACTGACCGTCTCAAGTTGACGACGTTCCAAGCTCGGGGTAGCGACTTAATCCACTTCGCTTGATGATCTATAGGTAGTATTGTCTCAAGTTGACGACGTTCCAAGCTCGGGGTACTTGTTTGCTTTCTAGAGTTTTGAGCTCGTATGCCCCCCCCCCCCCCCCCCCCGAGCGCTCTCTTTACTCGGTAGGGCCCTTCCCAATTTGGTCCGAGCTTGCCCATGCCGGGCTCGGGCACCATGATTTTACGGAGAACTAGGTTGCCGACGCAGAAGTTCCGCTTTTTTACTCTAGCATTGTAGTACCGAGCTACCTTTTGCTGGTATGCTACGGTCCGGATGTGTGCGAGGTCTCTTACCTCGTTCAATAGGTCGGGGTTGGTGCGTAACTCGTCTCCGTTTGTTTGATCGTCATATGCTTTTAGCTGTAGAGTAGGTATTTCGATCTCCGTCGGGATTACCGCTTCGGTGCCGTAGGTGAGGTTAAAGGGAGTTTCTCCTGTGGCGGTTTTTTCTGTGGTTCGATGAGCCCATAGAACACTTGGTAGTTCGTCCGCCCACAACCCTTTAGCTCGGTCTAGCTGCGCTTTCAGTCCGCGGAGGATAGCTCTATTCATTACTTTTGTTTGACCATTTTCCTGTGGGTGCACAACCGATATGAAGTTCTGCCGAATCCCCATATCTTGGCACCACTCCTGAAACTTCATTTCTTCGAACTTCTTGCCATTGTCGGAGATCAGTACTCGAGGTAACCCGAAGCGGCATATTATGTTTTTCCAAAAGAAGTTCTGCACGTTTCGGGCTGTAACTGTTGCCAGGGGTTTAGCTTCTATCCATTTTGTGAAATAATCTACTGGTACCACTAGGAACTTCCTCCCACCTGTTGCTGGTGGGAATGGCCCTAGGAGGTCGATGCCCCATTGCGCGAAGGGCCATGGACTGGTGAGGTACTTGAGCTCGGCGGCAGGCTAATGGTGGATGTTGGCATGCTTCTAACACTTGTCGCATTTTTTGACGAGCTCGATATCCTCTGCCTTCACCGTTGGCCAGTAATATCCTTGTCAAAGTGCCTTTTAGGCGAGGGCTCTGCCCCCTAGGTGTCCGCCGCACAAACCTTCATGAGTGTCGCGGAGTACGAGCTCGGCTTCGGCAGGTCACAAGCAATGCAGGTAGGGGAGCGTATAGGACCGTCGGTACAACCATTCGTCTATTATGACGTATTTGGCTGCCTGGCGCTGCACCTTCCTGGCTGCATTGCGATCCGCAGGGAGGGTTCCGTCTTGCAAGAAGCTCGCGAGTGGGTCGATCCAGCTTGGCTCTGCTTCAAGGACGGGAGCGACCTCCTCTGCCCCTCTGTGACTCGTGCTGGCTAAGCGGGACAGGGCGTCGGCCTCAGTGTTCTCTAACCTCGGGATTTGCCTGATGAAGTGTGACTGGAAGATGAGCAGAGCCTCCTTTACTTTTGCTAGGTAGGCGATCATAGTTAGCTCGCGTGCTTCGTATTCGCCCGTAACCTGGTTAACCACAAGTTGGGAATCGTTGTAGATAACTATGTGTTTTGCTCTTACCTTTTGCGCTAGGTTCAGCTCGGCTATCAATGCCTCGAACTCTGCCTCGTTGTTGGATGCCGCAAACTCAAAGCGTAGTGTGTATTCCAATTTTGTGCCACTCGGGCCACGCAACACTATTCCAACCCCGCTGCCCTACTGGTTTGAGGAGCCATCTACGTGAAGGATCCAGGGCTCCCCATCCCAGTACGCGTTTGTCCTAACCAGGAGAGATGCCACACTGGCTGCAACTTCACGGGGTTCGGACTCTGTTGGATCGGGAGCTCCGAGCTCACCCGAACTGGGGATCTCGGGCTCAACCGGCCTAGGGACTTCGGGGCTGGACGTGCATTCGGCGATAAAATCTGCTAAGGCTTGGGCCTTAATAGCAGTTCGCAGCTTATACTGAAGGTCGTACTCGTTGAGCTCGATTGCCCACTTCGTCAGTCGACCGGAAACCTCGGGTTTGATTAAGACTTGCATCAGAGGTTTGCCAGTAAAGACGATGACAGTGTGAGCCTAGAAATATGGGCGGAGTTTCCGAGCTGCAATTACCAGTGCATATGCTAGCTTTTCTATCTGCGGGTACCTCGTCTCTGCTCCCTGTAGAATTTTACTAACATAATAGATGGGTCGTTGGACCCGATCTACCTTTTTTATTAGTACCGAACTGACTACCTTGTCGCTTGCCGAGAGGTACAGTTCTAAGACCTCGCCCACCTCGGGCCTGGTTAAGACCGGCATGCTAGCGAGGTTGTTTTTCAGCTCCTCGAACGCGAGCTGGCAGTCTTGGGTCCATTCGAACCCTTTGCCTTTGATTGCTTTAAAGAAAGGCAGACAACGATCTGCTGATTTGGACATGAAGTGGCTCAGAGCGGTTATGCGGCCGTTTAGCCTCTAAACCTCCTTTACTTTTTGGGGTGGTCTCATATCTAGGATGGCCTTTATCTTGTCTGGATTGGCCTCAACGCCGCACCGGTTGACAATGTACCTTAGGAACTTACCCAAGGTGACACCGAAGACACACTTGTTTGGGTTCAGTTTCATGCTAAATTGACGCAGAATTTGGAAGACAGAATCTAAGTCTTGTATTAATTCCTGTGCGAACTGGGTCTTGACGACCATGTCGTCTACATAACATTCTATTTTCGTGCCAATTAAGGGCCGAAACAGTTTATTCACAAGTCTATGGAAGGTTGCCCCAGCATTCTTCAGTCCGAAGGGCATGACCTTGTAGCAGTACAGGCCGAACTCGATTATGAAAGTGGTTTTTTCTTCATCGGACTGGTCCATCCTGATTTGGTTGTAGCCCGAGTGGGCGTCCAAGAAGCTTAGCAACTCATGTCCCGATGTCGCGTCCACTAGGCGGTCAATTCTGGGGAGGGGGAAGCAATCTTTTGGCAGGCTCGGTTCAGGTCGGTGTAGTCGACGCACATGCGCCACTTGCCATTTGCCTTTTTTACCAGCACTGGGTTGGCTACCCAGCTCGGGTAGTGTACTTCCCTTATGAAGTCTGCTGCGAGGAGCTTTTTGACCTCCTCGTCGACCGCCCTCCAGCGCTCTGGGGCTAAGTTGCATTTCTTCTGTCTAATGGGTCTGACTACAGGGTCAGTATTAAGTTTGTGAGTTATAAGGTTGGGGTCCATGCCGGGCATATCGGAAGCAGACGATGCAAAAATATCTAAATTTTGAAGTAAGAAACTCACCAGTTCGGTTCGTAGAGGTTCCTGGACGGAAGCACCGATCTGTATTGTCCGAGCTGGGTCCGCGGCCGAAGTTGGGATTGCGACAGTCTCTCCTGTGGGCGCAACCCGCTCATCGCCTTGCTCCGTAGGTCGCTCCAGTTCGAGATCGCCGACCACCTTGGTTTTTCCCTTTAAGGCGGCAACATAGCATTTGCGGGACTCGAGCTGGTCGCCCTGCGCCACCCCCATACCGAAGTCTGTAGGAAACTTCATTGCTAAGTAATAGGTGGAGACCACTGCCCGTAGGACGTGAGTGATTGGCCGCCGTATTATGGCATTGTATGGGGAAGGGGTCGCGACCACCAGGAAATCGTGGTTGAGTCTCACCGCACAAGGCCATGTGCCGACTTCCACAGGTACTGCTATTTTCCCAAGGGGCCTGACTTCCTCGCTGCTGAAGCCCACTAGGGGAGTGTTCGCGGGCTTTAGCTCGCTTCTCTGCAACCGAAGTTGGTCAAATGCCGACTTGAAGAGGATGTCTGCCGAGCTTCCTGAATCCACAAGCACGTGCTTGACTTTGAAGTCGCTAATCCTTAGTTTTATGACGAGCGCATCATCATGGGGGTAGTGGACACCTCGCGCATCGTCTTCTGTGAAGGAGATCGGTTCTTCGGCCTTCGGCCTCTTTGGAGGGTTCTGCTCTTCTCGGGCCACCTCGCGAACTGACGTCCGGGCCGCTGCCGAAGTGCATCCCGCTACCACTGAACCTCCCACTATTACGTGGATGGTTCCGTGAACTGGCCTTTCTTCCGGAGGCTGCCTCTGCGATGGTTCGGCTGGCCTATTGTTGGATTCGGGAGCGTCCTTACCGTGCCTCCCCTTGTTGGCCTATTTTATTATTATTATTATTATTATGCTGTACGAAATTTCTCAAGTACCCGCAATGGATGAGTCCCTCTATCTCGTCTCGGAGACTTTTACACTGTTCGGTACTATGACCGTGATCTTTATGGAAACTACAGTACAAATTTTTATTTCTCTCGTTTGGGTTCCCCTTTAGGCGAGGTGGCCACTTCACGTATAGGGTGTCTTTGATCGTCATCAAGATCTCAGTTCGCCTTGTGTTCAAGGGGGTGTAGTCTGTTCGAGCTGCTATGGAAGCTCGGGACGGCTGGCTTAGCCTCGCTTCCTGGGCCGGGTTTTTCCTGTCACCCGGGTTAGAGGGCTCGCCTTCTCTTTTCCTTTTATCGACCCCGCCTTCAGTCCTTTGGTTGATCTCATCCTCTGTTCTTATGAACTTGTCTGCGAGCCCGAGGAATTCGGCCATGGTCGTGGGCTGGCTTGCTACCATGTGCCATTTGAACTCTTTGTGTGTTACTCCTCTCTTGGCCGCCGCGAGATGTACCGTGGGGTCCAGTCATGGTATCTGCAAACACGCATCATTGAACCGCTTGATGTAGCCCCGAATGGGCTTTCCTTCTCTCCGAACCACTCCGAAGATGCTTTCCTCGGTTCGGGGGCGCCGCTTGCTGGTAACGAGGTGTGCGGTGAAGACCTGTACGAACCGGGTCCAGCTTCTTATTGACCCGGGGGCCAAGTTTCTGTACCAGGTGCGGGCCACCCCCCTGAAAGTGGTGGTGAAGGCCACGCACATGCACGACTCACTGGCTCTTGCTAGGTGCATTTGGGATTGGAAGGCATCAACGTGGTCGCTGGGGTCAAAGGACCCATCATACTTGTCTAACGGAGGTAGTTTGAAGTCTCTGGGTATGGGGACTACAAGGAGTTCTGATGAGAGGGGGGAAGGAACTAAAAGAATAGGGGTAGCTTTTACCTCGTCCGAGCTTATCTCTTCTTTACCTCCGAGCTCGGGCGGGACACGGGTGGCGGTTCAGCGACTTCGCCGACGCCTTCGTTGAGTAGGCCTGGTACTAGCGCTGCTGGCTTCTGTGTTTCCGAGCTCGATGGGCCCGGAATGTCGGCGGTCTGCTGCTAAGGCGCTGAATCGGTTTTCCGAGAGTGGGAACTCGGGCTTAGAGCGCCGAGGTGCTGATTTTGCGGGCAAGGTTCCGGACCCTCCTGCGAGTTGCGAGGCGGGGGCGATTCTTCTTTCCCTTCGGCCCGGGGATGAGGCCTGGCTGTTAGGGGGGTTCCGGAGTTGGGAGGCAGCTCGGTGATGGCATCCATCCTGGGGGGAAGCCTTGACCGGCTTCGGTGTAGGATGCCGAGGCGGAAGCTGTGGTTGGTTGATAGGCGGTTGGGGGAACTGCTACTGGTAGTGATATTGAAAGAGGTGGTGCAGTACTTGGTGCTGCTGGAGTTGATGCTGCTGAAACTGCTGCATTTGGGCTTGCATTGCCCGCATGCACTGCATCAGGTCGTCAAGCGGCTTTGGCTAGTCGCCGGGGGGATAGCGGTTGGTTCGGTGAAGGTCGTTTCGATAGGGAATGGAGAAGGGATACCCATGGGAAGGTTTATGGGCGCCGGTGCTCGTGGCGCATTCAGGCTGGGGATCCCGTTCACCGGAAGGGGGATGGTGATCTGCCCAATGCACACCACGGGGACTTGAAGTTGTTCCCCGGTGATGTTCATCTCCGTGCTACGTCCGGTGCTACGAGAAAAAGCCATGGGTGTTGGGGTTTTTTGGAGAAAAAAGAGGTTATGAGAGTTTTAGAGGGAGGCTTTTGGAAGCTTTCCCACGGACGACGCCAATTGATGGTGCGCAATCCGGCTGATCTTAGCTGTCAACGACCTTGCCTCCGACTAGATCAACGGGGGGGCCTAAAACGGGGGAAAAGGGTAGCGAATCTCCGGGGAGGGACCCGGTGAGATTGCTCCGAAACTCAAGTTAGTATTCTCTCGGAGGCAAGATAAAACCAGATAGTGCAAAGTTCACATACCTTGTTCTTGGGGGTAGGAAGCCTTTTGTAATCACCTCGCGCACTCACTCCCGGGCTTCGTCGGGTCGGATATGACTTCTGCGCTCCAGCCCGGTTCGGGCGTTGTCACCTCCGCTGGGACAACCGCCACTGCTCTTTGTCGGAGCTATCTCTGTGACTGGAGACGGCGGTGGCAGGTGGCGGTGGCAGGTGGCCGTTGAAGTGCGGCTGTCAATCGTCAAATCCATGTCAATCAGGTGTGCCGCCCCTGGGTATGGACTTCCTCGGTGTCGGGTGTGGTACGGTTTAGCTTGGTGTCCACAAGGTGAAGTGCTGGAGTGGCGAGCGAGGTGAAGTCTTGAGTTCGGAGAGGGGTGTCCCGAACTGCCATGAGGCGGGCCAGTTCGGGTTGTTGCCCTTTGTGTTTGTAAGGTGGGCTCCAAGGGAGAGCTCGGGCTCCTTGTAGGGAGTTCGGGCTCCTTGTAGGGAGTTCGGGCTCCTTGTATGGCATTTGGACCGTTGGTTCCTCCTTGTAGGGAGTTCGGGCCTTGGGCACGCTGTTGTGTCGAGCTATTGTTTTTGCCATGTTGGAGTGATTGTGAGATCGGGCCAAATCTTCCTTCATCACAATCCAATAAACCAAAAATAATCAGATTCGGATTGGAATTCACCACCTCCAAAGGCACATTCATCCTTACCCCCAAAGGCACACGAAAGGAAAAATCAAACTTTGGAAACAGATCTTGACATGTAATGGTTTGGAGATTTGACAAGTACAAAACTTCTAGATCATCACCTTCCCCCTTGGCTAAAGAAAGTCATCAACCACCGCTGATGGAATGCTTGTCATTTAAACAAAGCCTAGGCATCTGTCTCATCATCTACACTTTTTGTCTTCTTTTGCTAATTGTACCAAACAACATTGATTCATATCATTCTCCGGTTGATGTAAATTTTATAGCCAGTAGTTTTTCTTAAATTTTTATTAAATTGGTATAATAATTTTCAATCATCTAAATTGGTCTAGAACGTAAATATAGAAATCAAAAACCATTTTTATTTATTTTAAAATCATATAATCATCGAGAATGTAAGGGAGAGAGAGTTTTCGCTTTTACTCTATCCCTCACAATACTGTCCAGTATTAATGGAATTTTTCAGCATTCCAAAATGATTGTCAATTCTTCATTTCATTGAATTTTCCCACTGTCACGTCACATTAGTGGTAGAGAAGAGGACAAATTTGAAAAAAAATAATAATTTTAAGAAAGTGAGAGATTTAAGCGTTAACTATAGTTCGTGTGGATGGAAAGTTAGAGTTCAAGCCCTTTTATCGGATAACGAATGGTTGGAACTATTCTTTAACATTCTTTTAAGAGTCTGCTATTGACTTATTATTCTTTCAATATTCTCTGTCTTAAAAAAAATAAAAAAAAAGAGTGAAAAGTAGCATCTAGGGTGAGAAGATCACGATGAACCATCAAGTATCAACCCCATTAGAGGAAGGACAGGATGATTTATAAACAAAGACGTGTAAATGTGCTGACAAGGACAAATTCAAATCACAAACAGTAGGCATAGGGATAGGATGAGCTCCAAACAAAGGCGTGTAAAGGGGTCCAAACTCCGAACAAAGCTTGTGCAATACGATCAAAGCATATATTGAAACCACAAAGAAAAAGGAGTCGCTGGTTGTCCTATCTGTTACATTTATTATCGCATTCATAATACCAAGTTTTGGATTACTTTTCATACGGTGGAGAGTTTGAGAAATATACATTTCTTTAATTAATGTGTGTAAATTTAACATTATTGTAGGGTCAATGTTTCGCTGCTCCCCCAATGAGGGAGAAATGTCTGTCCCTAAATACGAATTGGGTTTGTGGCCCAATTCTAAGTATTGGGTTTGAGGCCCAAGCCCAGTTTGTACACTAAACCCAGCCTGAGACCAAGATCAGTCCAAGTCTGAGGACCAAAAATCCATGCCTAGTTCATGTAAATTTGTAGGTTAGATCAGTTCAGACTCTAATTAGGCCCGCTCCAGTAGCACCCTTGGAGAAATCACAACCTCCCGAAACTCAACCTGTTCAACTTGTTCTAACGATTGCAAGGGGAAGAGAGAGAAATTGCTAAAGGACTCAAGATGGGAGAGTAGAAGAATGCTGCTGATGCTAAAAGTTGGTGAAGAAGAAGGAGAAGAATGCTGCTGATGAAGTGGAGCTTCTTAACCACTCAAGATGGGAAAACCGCACCAAATCCAAGGAATCCAACAAACAAGCATCACCTCACTCTCTTTCTAGGCCCTTGAATAGCTTCTGAAAGAAACAAAGCTGTTGCAGGCTTTGGGTGAAACGAATGATCAATAGTCAAAATCGAGACCCAAATTGGAGGGACACAAGATAAAAGAATGATAAGAGGAGCTCAATCCAATGAACCAAAACTAACCACATTCAAATTCGAGTTCATCAACCCCAAAGGCACTCCTTAGAAATTAAATCTCTACGTGTACATTTGAGGACAAGCCAATACAAATTCCCATTTTCCTAACATCTTGACCCTTTACCATTTTCTACCACTCTATCTTACCTAGTTTATTCTCTCTCACATCCTTAGTCTTAAATCCTAACAATAGTGATATCAGAGACCATTCGATTATTTTTGAGTGTTATTTCCTTTTATCTGAAATTTCCTATTATCCCAAACCTTATAATGGCCACCATTCTAGCTAAAAGTCAAATTCCAATCCCCATTTTTTCTTGAGAAAATTATGACTATTGGGCCATTAAAATGAGGACTTTTTTCATGTCCCAAGGTCCATGGGAAATTGTAGATAAGGGATTTACTATCCCTAAATGCAGTTCTACTTTGTCTGCAACAAAGTAAGAGAAATTACAAAAGAATACAGAAGGATAATTTTTCTCTCTATCACATACAATTGGCAATGGTAGAACACTACAAAAATATAGGTTTTTTCCGACAGTTTGGGACCGCTGACAAAAACTACATGACCGTCGGCAATGACCAATGCCGGCGATCTACCGGCAGTCTTTCTTTGCCGGTATAACCATCATCGGGGGAAACTCATGGCCGCCAACAAATTTGTACAAACCCGCCGGCCTAGATGGCATCAATTTGGACTATTAAATTAAGTATTGCCGGCATTTTGTCAGAACTGTTGGCTTATCCTTTACTATACCGGCAATCCTAAACCACAGGTAAAGTAAAAAAATAAATAATTTTTAAAATATAATATAAATACCAACATTACAAACTGTCGGTACAAGTAAAAGCAGACCACCGGCATGATTTTCAATTTACATATGTGCCGATGGTTTAGACCACCGACGTAGACGCCATGGACTGCCAGCGTAGGTTTTGGTAAAAAAGGTGGCGGTCTGAATCGTCGGCTTTAGTTTTGTCAAAAACTGGCTGCTCCTTTAGGCGGCAGTCTGGACTGCCGGCCTAAATTTTGCAAAAATTGTCCTGCTCGTTTTAGTGATGACCTGAACCGCTGGCTTAGATCATACTTAAGTCGCCATTTAGGCCTTATGTATAGCTACGCCAAGCGATTAGGTGACCGCCATTGGAACGCTTCAGGGCAACCAGGAATTGATAATCCTAAAACTCCCCTACCTGTACATAGATTACAAACACGCAAGTCATAACACAAGTTTGAATGGTATACGATAATATAACATGCATAGAACACAATAAATAAGTGCCCCATGAAAGGTGTATACATTCTCCTAAGAATAGGTAGTTGAATTGAAAAAAAAAAAAAGAGAAAAAAGTGTAGGAAATCGAACCCAAGTTAATTTATATCTGGGTTGAGTTTGATGATAGTGCAATTATGATTGAATATATATGAAAATAGATTCAGGACTATAAGAAAAATAAGCTGATGTGAATAAATGCAATTATAAACTCCAGAAAATTTAAATTAATATTTAAAATCTATAGATAGATATTTCCTTTTATTTCTTTCTAGTTGAACAATGGCATACAAGCAGGCCACATATGCACAGAAAGCCACTGCTTAAGCCTGTGCCTATCTTTTATAGAAAATTGACACTTCTACACCCATCATGGTGATGCTTTCAGAAAGCCACTGCTTAAGCCTGTGAAGCTACAATATATCTCAACCAAGCAATGAAAGGCATCCGAGTAGAAAACTTAGACTTCTCATGTGCCCACTTATAGAAATGGTAAAATTATTCATCAATCACACACAACCACAGCATGCCATTTCCACCAATATCTTCTTTGGTAAATTTCCACAAGTAGAAGAATGACTGTTGTAGGTACATTGTAAAGAAAGCATCAAAATAAACCATCTTAAATGGTTACTTGTTTAGGTTATGGCCTCTGACAATCATCCCATCGATGTTCCATTATGGTGAGACCGCGACGTGATGTGGGCTCGCCTAGAAGAACATGGAGATTCAATATTTTGGGCCCTTTGTGCCACATTCTCAGCCATGAGGCCTAAGTTCCCAAACCCATACCTCAATTTACTTGGAACAAGATTGGCATTTTGGACAACACATTAAAAAAGACAAATGGCACTGTACCCTACCAACACATGCATTGAATGTGAAGATCATAGTAGAAATCTACTAGTCTTTCTTCTGTCACTAGGGTTAAAAATTGGTCAATAGGGTCACCAATCATTCAAAGTATCTCCTGAACAGGAGAAGACCGTGGAGAAGCTGGGAATATCCCTGTAAGTTTGTGGATCAAAACCAGATCACTTTCATTGTGGGCAAATCTTCATCCGCAAGAAAATAAAGTGTTTTGGTGAACCTGTATTGTGTAGCCAGCTTTGAGTATGGGTTACACTGATGAGCTACTGATGGCACCCACAATTTCTGGATAGAAAGCTGGAAAGGAAGGTCTTGGGAACCCAAAGTCAGCCCGTGAGCCCTACCAATTATACCTTCATAGGTAGAAGATCAACAATCTCCTAGGCATGGATGTAGATGTAGACCCTAAATCAAAGTAGCATTCTGGTGCCTACAAATTTCAAAAAAAAAAAAAACAAAAAAAAAAAAAAAAACAAAAAATGTAGACCATCATTTTCCATCTAAAGTAGTAAGACTTAATATATACAATTGAATTGGCGAGAAGGAATGGGAGATGAATTCTTATTCCAGTACCTGAAATAAAGTTGAATGAAATCCCGGTAACTACAAGAGCTTCTGACAGTTTATATTTTATACATCAATATGTATAGAGCTTTTCAATAAGTGGCCATCTTCCATATATCTTCACTCAGCAGAGAAGCTAAGAAATTAAGAGCTTCATTTTAACAATCCTCCATTCTTTTGAAGCTAAGAATAAGAGTATGACAAAGTAAAGAAAAAATGTGGCATGATTAATACAACAGCATCTTTATTTGATTTAAAAGAATCACCTGCCATTTAAAACCCCATCAAATTTGAGATTCTAACCCAAATACAATTATCATTTTTTTGTTCAGCCTTCTTGACCTACCCCCGTCAAACCCTTGATTCGTCCTAATTTAATTTTGAAATGCTGATGATGTCTTAACAGCATTGTTGATGAAGTATGAAAAGCATCTCAATAATTATTTTTGCCTCAAGAAATATATCAGCATAAGAACCGAATTCTTTATTTAATTCTTAATAATGTGGTGATTCAAAAGAAAAGAAAAAGAAAGAAAGAAAGAAAAGAAGTGGGCCGATCAGATTAAAATCTTTTGGTAATTTTGTATGGAGAAACTAATTTGATCTGATGCTATTTTTTCTTTCTAATAATGAACGCCACCAAACGATCTTCAACAAGAAAAACTCTAAATATGTAATTATTTCTAACCCTGATCCAACACCAGTACAGTATGCAAATCTGAACCTCACTACCCACAAATCTAAATTTACCAAAAACCAAAAGCCAGGGGAATAGAACTTGATAAAACGAAGTAGAGAAACATAAACAAACACTACCAAACAATAGCTACTCAACTCGAGCTTCTGATAACCAAATAAAAGGGGCAGGGTGGAGAGCAACGAGATCAGCTATTGTTTCAGCAGTCTGGGAAGAGAGGAAAACTAGGATCTTCCAAGGAAAAGGAAAATCAAAGGATGAATTGGTAGAAAAACATAACCACCGATTTCTTAAATTGGCTGAAAACATTGGATCTGTTCAAGGCTTTTACAGTAGATGACTGAGGTTGGAATACAGTAGCAGGCTCCTCTTCCTCATTCTACTATTCATGTAAGCTGATCTCCTCCTCAACAGAATAGAGTAAAGCTGATCTCCTCCTCAACAGAATAGAGTAAAGCTAAATTTTGGTTGTAGTTCTGTAGGTAACCCTGGTCTCCAACCACCTTGATGATTGAATATTGTTCATTCCCAAAACTTTTGGCCTTTGTCTCATCCCCTCCTACAGAGGACGCCTTTATACCTCTGACATGTACTCAAATCAACTAAGTTTTGTCCCAATTATATGGGGTCAACTACATTGGATCTGTTCTGTCATGCTACTATGTTCAGTGCTAATATTTACTGTTAAGTTGTGGTCCATTAAATCATTTCTCTACTTCAACCCATGTCCTTTTTGGTCTGCTCTTCAGCTTTTTCTAGACACTCCAACTTGTAAAAATCACTCACTGGTGCTGTAAGCAGTTTACAACACAGACATGGTACTCAATTTGAAGTCTGCATATGAATTGTTGCTGTTGTTGATAAGCAACAGAAGTGATTGTATTAATAAATTTAAAATCTCCTGATGGCCCAATTCATGAGTGGCATGCTAGATAATACACAAGATGCAAGACAAAATCAAGGAAATTACAAATTTACTCATAGCATAGGTAATCCCCATTCTAGACTCTCCTTTACAACCCCCAATCAAGTACTTAGCTCATTGCAACATAACTTCAAAAGGTCACAACCTGGTTTTTTTGACACAAACCTTTATTATTCTGTTTTATTATTTGGTCGTATAAGACAATAAGGCAGTTCATATCAGATATCCTATTACAACCTGTCTGACTTGAGTTCAAACCTCATTCTTGTTGCCAACGAGTTCTAAAAGCTAACAATGCAAAGCTACCTGGGTAAAGCAACAAACCAAAACCTATCATGCTACAGTCTCAAATTGATGACAGTAGACCAATTCATCGAAGTAGTTCTAGTCAAGTGATAGTGAAACCTCTGTTCTACTCAACTAGCATGCAACAAATCAAGATTGGTGCCATGGGATTAATGCTAACATGAAATCATCTGTT
This sequence comes from Nelumbo nucifera, assembly GCF_055504915.1. Taxonomy (NCBI): domain Eukaryota; kingdom Viridiplantae; phylum Streptophyta; class Magnoliopsida; order Proteales; family Nelumbonaceae; genus Nelumbo; species Nelumbo nucifera. The sequence continues at coordinate 48,847,577 of NC_142653.1, read as the reverse complement.
CTACTCAACTAAAATGCTAAATTAATGCTAACCTGAAATACTCTCTATTTTACCAAACTCACAAAGGGGGATAGACTGATGCTGCCATGGGATTATGTAGATACAAGCAAACTCAAAGATGAGAAACTGACCCAAGTTCTTATTTTGATAATGGGATCTTCACCCATCTTGAAGGGAAGAAAAAAAATGTTTAGGGAACATAGAAGAAGATTTCTCTTGCAAATTCTCGTTAAAAAGTAGGATATACTCAAATACACCACAGAAATCACATCAGCGCCCCACAGGCTCATCTCAGTGTGCATTGGGAACATCTCTTCTACTTGTCGTTGAAAGATTGATGTTTACAATACACGGTTGGAATGTGCTTTGGGGCATATGCCCTGTGGGGCCCCGAGTTTTCAGAATGCAGTCCTAAGAATAATTCAACACTGTAAGGGTGGGGCAGGGGCTGAAGTGGAAGCTAGGGCGGCCAAGCATGCCTTCCTGGAAGTTACCCATTACCTGAAGGACCAGATTACCCATTTTGATAAGCACCGGATTGGTGCCATTTTCTTATTTTGATAGGGACCAGATTGGTGCCTTCTTAAAAATCTACTCAAACCACTGACCTCAAATTACCTCAAGGACCAGAAATCTAGTCAAGGATTTAGAAAATTAAAACATGGAGGGTACTCATTCAAATTTGCCACAGCTGGGCATGATAATCTGGAATAAAATTATTCAAATTTAGAAAGACTTTAATCTGGAATAAAATTAAAACCAGTTTGACTTAAATCAAAACAAATAGGAATTGCTAGACTTAGTTCAACAACCTCTGAGTTCAAACGCAGAATACGAATAATAAAGTTTTTAAGGAGGGAGTGACGGATAATAAATAGGAACAATAAAGTCTTTCAGTTCAAAACAACCAGTGAGTAAGACTTTAAGGAGGGAGTGAGGGATAATAAAGTCTCAGTTAAGCAACCTCTGAGTTCAAAGGCATCTTGATGGGTGATCTTCAAATGAACTTGTTAGAGATCCTGCGTTCATCTCCTAGAACATTAAGTATTATTACCAGAAGCTGTCCTATACCAGAAGTGTTGGAGTTGAAAGTAAATTTTGATGGTAGTGCCATTGGTAACCCGGTTTCAGCAGGGGTTGGTGGTCTGTTCAAGAAGAGGGATGTCAAAATTTGGTGGGTTTTTAGTGGTCCGATATAGGGGTGTCAACGGTATTCGAAAATCCGATTTTGAATTCGATATTCGACATAATCGAATCGAATTCGGATAATTCGAATATTTAATCGATCGAATTTGGATATCCTATTCTTATTGAATAGTTAATCGGATTCGAATTCGGATATGACCAGATTCGATTCGATAAATATCCGAATTCGACCGATTATTTAATTCTTATATAAAATATTTTATATAATATATATAATAATTAAGTTATATAAATAATTTATATCTTTATTAATTATCTAAAATAATTAATTAATCGAATTCGAATCGAATCGAATATTCAAATATTTAATCTGATTCAAATTCGGATATTAATTTTCAATATCCGTCAGATATCAAATCGAATTCGGATATCAGATTTTCTAATCGGATTCGAATTCGGATATTGCCTGATCCGATTCGAATTCGATCCGTTTACACCCCTAGTTTGATAAGGACATCTCACTCAACAAAGGCTGAAATTCTAGCTATCCTCACAGGTCTCTGAATTGCAAAAGACAAAACTCTGCAAACACAATAAAATGGTTAGGAGAGAAGGATGGAGGACCTTGGAGGTTAGCCCACTATCCGACAGAGGCCAGAGACATCTTGGGTTCCTTGCATGTCAACCTTAATTGGGTTCCTAGGGAATTAAATTCTATAGCTGATCAATTGGCAAAATTTGGATCTGCTAGGCATGGTGGTACAGAAAAATAAAATATACCTCACCTAGCCTAGGGTTGTCAATGGCCTCCGAAAGTCTGATGTCCGTTCCGACATCCAATCCAATTATCTTGGATTAGGATTATGTGTTTACATAATCAGATTGGATTTGGATTTTGCAATTTGCATTACTGGATGTGGATTTAACTCCATCCAATCCAGTTAAAATCCAAATTCGATTATATTATAATATTCATTGATTTTAATATATAAATTTAGATAGTCATATTTGAAATTGTAAAATATATAATTGTATATTATAATATATATGAAAATATATATAATATATTTAGTATGTCATATTTAAATGAATTTATTAAAAAGTCATCAACTTTTTAAATTTTTTCTGTATTTTAAAAATTAAAGCAGTGTCGGATTAAATTTGAATCTGATCCAAGTCCATTAGGATTCAAATTCGAACCCAGGATCTTCAAATCTGATCAGAATTCGGATTGGATTCAGATGTCATTTTTCAATATTCAGATTGGACTCAGATATTGTTAAATGCAATCCATTTACAGACCTCACCTAGCCCACTACTCCTGATTTACTGATTATCTATAAGTGGGATCAAGTGCGGGATCTGCAATTGAATGCACATCCATCAAGCAAGCATGTAAGTATGGTCAGCTACTAATAAATAACCAGCAGGTCCAAATGCATTTTCTGCAGCCTTGGTTGAAGCATTTTATTGTGACTGGCCATAAAATATACACACAATTCCTATAGTTTTAAATTCAAAAGACCAAATCATCTGGTCTTTTTTATTTGATCACTACAACTAGGGTTGTAGACATGAACCCCCTCTTGATGTGCTCAATTGTTTTAAAGTAAATTGCTAATCATACTTGTCAACACATAAGGTGATTCTGGGTGACAGTGGGGTACCTAGTTGCCCGGGTGGGCTCCTAGGCAATGCCAAGATGATAAGAATTTTATAAAATAAAGATCTAAGTTTTTGATATATCACTAGTTTTATATACCATTCAGCATACATATCATTTGAAAGAATAACAATTCTTGTGATTAGGGTGCAACCAAAGCATTAATGTGCAAAAATCATGCGACTATTTTACTTTATAAGAAGCTTACTTTCCATAATATTTATAGTGAGGGAACCTCTATTTGTACTAAATTTAATGCTTTCATGGCCTTCAGAATTTCTTATCTCACAACATTTTGGAAATAGTGGTTTAGAATGATAACCAATGTTTGTTTGATATATTCATTGAGAAAATACCCACACCCTTGGAAAGTTGGCATCTAGCAATGTATCTTTCAAAAAATAAAGAAAACAAATGTTGGCATGAGCCTTTCCTTTTCTTAAACATTAAAACAAGGCAACAAGTGTACCAACTTCATTGCTAATAAGGGTATCAATGAAGAAAACTTCTATCATTATAATACCATCAATGAGTTTCCAAGCATGGCAATGTTACTACATGCTTAAAGAATACTTTGGTTTTTTTCTATATTTGTGTAGGTCAATGGTCTTGTGTAGGTCAATGGTCTTGTTGGTCTATTTGTGTAATTGAGATTTTTTACCAATCAGAAAAATAAAATTAGGGGTGCAACTTGAGTGGGGATCAAAAACACTATAAATTGAACCCTAATGAATCCTTGGCTACTTTCTACAGAAAAAGAAATTCCTATGAGTTGATAGTAGTGACAGTACCCACTAGTGAAGTAGAAAATTATCTAGTTTTTTGTAGTGAAGTAGAGAAAAATTATTGCCACTTTCAATTTTTATTGTATTTTCACCTATAGTTTCCCCACCAAATAGGGCTTTTCTTACAAGATGATGATAGTAAAGGAAATCTATGAGTCGAGAAGAAACCCCAATAAAATGTTAAATAAAAAACTCTTTAAGAAACCTAAATTCTCCATCTCCAAAAATTTGAACATGAAGACAGATATATATTCTTTATTCCTCAAATGATTTCTTTATGCTTTGACATACCTACGTTTGAATTTGGCTTGACCTACTGCCGTGTTTATGCTTCAACAATCCAATATGTCTCTTCTATTTAGGACTTCACAAAAGATTGGGGTACCAACTAGAGGCCGATGGATGAAATTCCTGCATATGAGGGGAAAGAGAGGTGAAGATATATAAATAAAGATATCTCATAAGAAAAAAAATATAAAATCAGAAAGGAGGGAAGATGAATATCATTCGCACAAGCAGGAATGGAGTACCAGGAACAAATCTTCTGGCTTCAACCCAAACCCTCTAGTTTCAAATATTCAAATCTTTATTCACAAATTCGTGGCTTCAAATCCTTCTCTCCGAGCATATATTCACAACCGATCAACAGTTATCTTGAAATCTCCACTCTCACATCCACAGTTCTCTTGAAATCGAATCCCTCCTTTGGAGGAACAAAGATATGGCATCGAGATTCAAGGAAAGGATGATTTAAAGTGAGAGATATTCGTCATTATGTTTAAAGAATCCCTCCTTTGGCGCGACATAGCTGTTTTGGCGGGACCCCTGTTTTACTGGTCAATTGGTTATTATTTTCTTTTTTTTTTTCAAAATAATAACTGCCGGGACTCATCATTCGGTTACGTTATATGGCCTCTTAAAATTTGACCGCCGGCCCCTACTCAAAACGTGAGCGGGCAAATTTGTACACTGATGTTGTTGGGATTTGTTGGCATGGCACGCGACCGCCGGATACAAGCCGCCGGCTTATGTGAAATTTCTTGTAATGTAACCAATTTTTTCAAGAATCTGTGGTGCTACAAGTGCCAAAGGTGCATGAGGGATTTGGAGAATATGAAAATGAAGGATTCTTAGACCATTAAAAATTATTATTCTAGATTAAGAGAAATTGTCAATCAATTAGTGTGTAGAAAAATATAATCCAATAATAACCACTATTGAGGTGACAAAAGATATCACCACTCTCTTAGTGACAAAATTGGTAGGCTCTTTAGAAGCTTATGAAAAAAGAGTAAGTAGGCGTAATGAAAGCTCTATAGAGAACACTTATCAACCCAAGCTCAATATAAGGTCTCAGAAATCCAAAAGAGGTGAAAGAAAATTTAGAGAAAATTCCGAAAAAGATGAAAGTTGTAGAAATGAGAAAAATGGAGGAAATATTAGGATAGATAAAAGAAAAAAGGAAAATATTTGCCATGCCATATTTGCAAGAAAACTAGTCATCTTGAGAAAGATTATTGGTTTCAGGGAAAACCATAATGTCAAAATTGTAAAGAAATTTGGTATGTAGAAAAGGATTGTTGTCTTAAGGAAAGACAACAAGTTAATTACTCTGAAGAGAACGATAAAAATAATTATCTATTCTACGCTTGTTATGCTGCTTCAGAAGTGAAGGATGATACTTGGTATTTGGATAGCGGCTACGGTAATCACATGACAGGTAATGAGAAGATCTTTAAAGATATAGGAAAGTCAGTTAAGTCACAAGTCATGCCTAGCAATGGAGAATTATTGGAGGTCGAAGGTAAAGGACCAATCATTATTAAGACAAGGAATGGGATACAATTCATACAAAATGTGTGTTGTTAGTCACAAGATTGAAGACAAATCTATTAAGTGTTGGGCAAATGGTGGAAAGAGGATAGTCTTTGCTCTTCAAAGAAGATTCATGCATGATATACAACAACAAAAATAAAAATTTGGTGATTGCTAAAAGTACATAAAAAAATGGGGAATCTTCTATCCATTCAATTGATGAACGACAAATGTGAAGGATGCTTGCTTGGTAAGCAAAATTGAAAATTGTTTCCATCAAGCAGTGCATGGAGAGCCAAGGCAATCCTGTAGCTTGTACATACAAATGTCTGTGGACTAATGATAACGACATCCTTCGAACAAATCAGGTACTTCATTCTCTTCATTGATGATTGTAAGCGTAAGAAAATGGGCTAACGTGTGACTTGGGCTGGAGACGGAATCAACACCCATCAAGTAAATGAAAAAGAGGTGATGCAACCTCTAGGATTTACAATGGAAAGCACTTTTAATTTATTAGTGACTTCAAAGCCCGAGGCATTGGCTAACCAAACCGGGTAAGATTCGGATAGGAGAGGGAAGAGATTAGACACCCCTCTCCCGGGCCCAATAGGTGGGGCTCACATGGGATTCCAAATAAACCAAATTAAAGAAAGTAATTCAATAACTAATTAAGAGCAATTAATAATCAATAATGCTGAGCGAAAACATGAGCAAGCCACCACAAGAAAAAAAAAACTAACTAAATTATTTTATTTTAATTTATCTCCCCTTTTTATTTAATTTTATCATTTGTATATATTTTTATGAAAACCATTTTTATCTTTATTTTTTTATTTTTCTATTACCTAATTTTTTTAATCTTTTAATTTGTATTATCATTTTTTTTACTTCAATCCTCTTTCGGTAACATATCCTCTCCTACCACCTAAGTATGTCCGAGTTGGCTGCCTAATCCTCTCGATCCCTTTCATGCTGATGATTCTATATAGGGAAAGATCATTTCTACGTTGTTACCTATCTCCCATTGTCATCCCGGTTCCTCTGTTTTTTTTTTTATTCTTACTCTTTTACAAGAATGATCCGGGTGGTTATAGTCGGTGTATCTGAAATCTTTTGTCGGGAGGAAATTAAGCTCAAACACGACCACCAGTGTGCCTGAAATCTTTTGTCGGGAGGAAATTAAACACACACGATTGGGCCAATTGTTAGACAAAATAAAACAGATCTGGGTAGACTTCCAGACCGACGAATCAATTCAACAGAGCTCCGTCATCGGTTCCGATGACTTCCCGGACTCTGGTCAATCATCATAAAACATAGGTAGAATGAAACAAGGAAACAAGAGAGCCATATAAAAAAAGAAACATAGAGGCATATCGTTACGATAATGATAGGAATGGAGTAAGTGAAACAAAATCAATTAGTAAACACTGGTAATGATATGTGAAACAGACTTCTATGGATTACCTTACATGATTAACTTTTGTGTAAGTAGAATAAAACAAGAGAAACTCATTGAGGAACAATCAGAAATTACAGCTAGAGAATTGTAAATCAATCTGCTGAGTGAAGAAATGACTAAACATCAAAAATCAACAATTGGGAGAAGAAAATATGAACCTAAAGGCATAAGCTTTAGTTGCGTTTTATCTGTAATAGAACTTGGTTCGATGGTTATACCCATCACCAATATAGACGAAGGATTCAGTACATTACCAACTCACATTGGAAGTCTCGGTAAGAGAAAAATGAAAATAGTAATAAGAAGAAAGAAGAAACGAACACCTTCGAAGTAAAAATAAAAAGTAAAATAAAATAAAACCAAGAACAGATCACGACAACAAGATTAAACTGAATGCAAATGATGAAAAAGGTGCTATAGAAAAAAACACTCCCATCTTGCTTTTTACAGAGACAACTCAACACGGTTCATTGCCGTCTCGACCTGCAATCGAATATTGCATCTAAGGAAGGGAGGGTGGGTTAAAACTAAGAGAAGAGTAAGGGATTACTAGAGGAAATTACTTCGACACGAATGAGTATTTTGGCCTGAAATCGGCTGGTGCTACCGGCAATGACTAGCTTATTTTAGTGTCACACTATGTTTGAGGAATTAGTGCTAACGATGAAAAACTGATGAGGAAGACTTGATACCTCCTAAGAGATGATGTTGAGTCACCGAAAAGAGAGAGTCATGAGAAGACCCTACCATTTTTTATTCACTACCATTGTGATGAGTGAAGTAGGGGATGAACAGCTTCTTCCCCCTTCCGAGCCCTCCCCTTCAATTCTCCTCCTTGTTTTTCTGCCAAAAACGAAGCACCCAACACCTCTTTTTAAAGAGTGTCCAAGGACAACTTCATGAATTTTTGAAAAACCAGGGTGAAATTGGTGGTTTTGGGTACGCGAGTCAAAGAGGGATTAATGGGTTAAACCGGGGTTTGGTGCAATGATGGGTGGCTCTGGTTTAATGAAAAGTGAAGGATTGAGATTGGTTCGACCAAAAAGAGGTTTTTGTTCTAGTAAACTAGCGAGCTTGATGGAAATGGAATCTTTTCCGATGGATGGGTAATTTGGAGGTGTTTTTGGTGAAAATTGGTAGGGTGAGGTTTTTGGAGGTCCTGAGCCATTTAGTGGGGTTGGATTGGGCCATGTAGGCCAAGATCGGACAAATTTGGAAAAAGGCTTGTTTTAACTAATTTAGGGATTCGAAACAGAATCTAGGTATGATCAATGGGAAAACAAGGTTTGCTTTGGATGAAATTTCTCGGGGTAGGGTTTTTGGGTAGTCTGAGATGATTGGTAAAATCAGATCGGTCAAATGCGTTCCGATCAAAAGGACTTGGGATTTGGCTGATGTAGAGCCTTGAAACAGAATCTTGGTATGGCAAAAGGTAAATGGGGGGTATTTTGGGGAGAATTGGCAAAGTGATGTTTTGGAGTGTTCGAAATCTGATGGTGATGTCTGATTAGTCTTGGGGGTCAAGATCGTAGGAATTTAGGTTAACGGGATATTTTAGAAAGAAATCTTTGTTTAATGGGTAGACAAATGGGGGAATCTAGCTTTGAAACTTTATGGGTAGGTGTTTTGATGTGTTCAAAGTTTAATGGTGTGATTTGATCAGTTCAGATGTATCAAGATCAAGGGGATTTGGGTTCCGAGTGTTTAGGTTAATGAGATTGGCTGAAATGGAATCTTTGCTTGATGAAGGGGTAAATGGAGGAATCTTGAGTTGAAATTTTATAGGTAGGTATTTTAGGAGGTCTTAGGTTTGATGCTTATGTCTAATCCGATCGTTGAGGTATAAGTGGGGGTCAATCGGGGCCATCGGATAGGTATCAAACAAGTTTGATGGTGGATTTAAGGGTTTTTTGGGTGGAACTCGAGTTTCTTAGGTTTTAGGTGTTTCGGAGAGGTCCGAAGGGTTTGATAGGGTGTTTGGAGTGAATTAAAGGTTCAGACGATGAACTAAGTAAAAATCAGGTGCTAACAATGATTATACAAGAATGGCGTGGGTTTATTTTATGTATGAAAGGTCAAGAGTCTTTAAGATTTTTAAAAGGTTCAAGAATTTTGTTGAAAAACAAAGTGGCCAAAGCATAAAGGTGATCAAAAGTGATAGAGGAAAAGAATATACTTCTTATGAATTTGACAAGTTTTGCAAAGATGAAGTCTTGGAGCATTACTTGACCATCGCCTACGCTCCAAAGCATAGTGGAGTTTCGGAAAGGAAGAATAGAATAGTAATGAAGATGGAAAGATCAATGCTCTTGGAACAAGGCATGCCTAAGATTTTTTGGGCCGAAGCAATATATATTGCAGTTCATCTACTTAATAAATGTCCAAAAGGAGCAATAGAAAACAAGACTCCTATATAAGCTTGGAGCAGAAGCAAGCCATCGGCACAACACTTGAGAGTTTTTTTTATGCATTTTCTATGTTCACATTCCAGTAGGAAAAAGGAACAAGCTAGAAGATAAGACAAAAAAGGGAATATTCCTGGGATATAGTATGCAATCAAAAGACTATAGAATTTATAGCCTAAAGAGCAAGAAACTAATTATTAGTCGAGATTCAAGATGTAGAGTTTAATGAGAATGCTACATGGAACTGGAAAAAAGAAAAAGTAGAGATACATAACATCATGGTATCAAAAGTAGAAAAACTAAGGCCTTTTATTAATGAATGAGAAGAAGGATAAAAAAGTCCTCAATCTACAACATCACCATCAACTCCATCATCAGCCATAATAGAAGAAAAACAAGAAGAGTTATCTCTAGAATTGCCACCAAGAAAAATGAGGCCACTTAGTGTTAGACAGTTTTGTATGCCCTTAGCTCCAATCAATTTTGATGTACTTTTGACATTTAGTGTAAATGAATAAAGTGCATTTTTTATTCATGTTGTCTGGTATGTTTCTGTGTAAGACCCTTAAACTGGACACTTAATGAAACTTGTGTTAGTTTATAATGTTCATAGCCGTTGGATAAGTCCGGGGAGATTTATCCTGCTAAGGCTGACACTGGTGTGCTGCCAAGTGTTAGGGTGGCCTGTCTCAGCTGCTAGGGTGATTGATGGGCAAAACCGGAAAGTTACACCTGACCCCTAGACTCGATTATGATACAGCACTAGGTGTCGGATTGGGTTGTCTTTGATATGCCAATCGGTGAGATCCTTAGTGGGGGTCAAAACCTGGGTATGTTGGGACAGTCCGAGAATTCATCCGAGTGGGTGATCATAGTGACAGGATCAGCCCCTTTGTCGGACAAAGGTAATGATCGGAGATGCACTCCCTTTGATGGAAACCAAACTACGGGCAGTTGATTTCAATCGTTGGAATTTTGTTTTGCAAAATTTACATATAAGATATATAGATATATATGGTTTCAAAATTTTTTCAAATGGTTTTAATTCCCGGGATCCATATGACCAGAGAGTGTAACACTGTTCCTTGCAACCGAGGGAGAGAGGTCCTCTCTTGTCGGACGGTGTTTGATCATTATGGGCTGAGAGGTTAAGTTTAAGGCCATTTAGGGTTTTATACCTGATGGGCTAATCTTGCATCTGCTCACAGTCCCTGGGTTTTTATTGAAAGAATGGTAGGATCCATCTAATGGACGCCATAAAGGTTGCGGAATGGGTGGGGCGAATTTCAAAAATTTCCTACCTTCTCCCAACTGGGAATCATATTCCCTGAATTTAGAATACAATATTCAAGGATCTACTTGAACCCTAATCAAACCAGATCTGTACCAAAAGATAAATGGGAGGATTATACCTGATCCGGAGAAGCAGTATCTCCCAAAGTTGGTGTTCACGCCCAAAGAATGCTCCAAGATCTGTCCCTGCTGAAGATGACACAGCTGTGGATGGAACAGAACCAGCAGGGTGCGTCCTACACACTGGATCCTTCACAAGAATCCCCTGGATGTACTAAACACTGAATTCTTTCAGTCTTTCTTGCAAGACTGATGTCAAGAACTGGTTTCTTGACTTTCTTTTCTGCAAAGATCAAATCTTGCAATAATGCAGATGGCGGCGGCAGGAGGAGATTTCCGGGAAACGAAAAGGCTGAACTGTTTTCTTTTCTGGAGAGAATGAGATCTAGTCTCAATTCGCAGGAACCCTTCTTGCTTACAAAACCTCTTGGATCGAAATCTGATTTTTCTCTCTTGGTTCATTCGAAAATCTCCTCCCTTTCTTCTTGATTAAGAAATCTCCTAATTAGGAGTTATCCCAATCCAAATCAGTATTTGGATAGGGGATAATCTTAATCCCTTTCCCAGATAGAGTTAGCTTACTCCCGATCTTATCGGGGAGGTTACCAGATTCAAATCTGATTTGAATTTGGTCTCTAAGAGTGGATAAGGCTAAGAGCCCAATCCTTTTTGCTAACTTCAATCTCAAATTCGCCCCATTGATGGGTGATCATATCAGCCCACCTCGAAATGGGCTTTTGGCCCATTAAGTATTCAGTGTTTAATTAGTTTCCAATCTGCTGCCCAGTTGGGCTTCTTTGTATAGCGTGGGACCCAAGCATTGATCTACACACCAGCCACATGGGTTCGGCCCAGCCTTTAATACAAGGCCCAGCCGAATTCACTGAAAATCTCAATGAACCCCTTGAGTCCATCGTATGAACCCTATGGGCCCAACACTTACATTAAGTGGTCCCTGGGCCAAGCCATCTTATAAAAACCCAGGAACTGTGGGCAGGTGCAAGATTAGCCCATCGGGTATTATCCTAAATGGTCTTACACTCAACCTCTCAGCCCTTAATGATCAAGCACTGCCCGACAAGAGAGGACCTCTCCCTCGGCTGCAAGGAACAGTGCCACACTCTCCTCTTACATGGATCCCGGGAATTAAAACCATTTGCAAACATTTTGAAACCGTACATATATTAATTTTGCAAAAAACAAAATTCCAACGATTGAAATCAACTGCCGGCAGTTTGGTTTCCATCGGAGAGAGTGCATTCCCGATCATTACCCTTTGTCCGACAAAGTGGCTGATTCTGTCACTATGACCACCCACTCGGGATGAATTCTCAAACTGCCCCAACATACCCAGGTTTTGATCCGCACTAAGGATCTCACCGATTGGCATATGAAAGGCGAGGCTGATCCAGCACCTAGTGAAGTGTCATAATCGAGTCTAGGGGTCGGGTGTAACTTTCCGGCTTTGCCCATCTCTCTCCAAGGTCCAGGGCAAGACTGGAAATCTGGTCCGGTTCAAGGATTCAAGTAATCCCATGCTATATGTGCCTCGGGTCTTACCCCGATGGCTGAGACAGGCCATCCCAACACTTGGTGGCACACCAGTATCAGCCTTGGCAGGATAAATCTCCCCGGACTTATCCAACGGCTGTGAACATTTAAAACTAACATGAGTCTCTACAAATGTCCAGTTTTAGGGTTTTACACGGAATTAAACCAAACAACATGAATCAAACATGCACTTTATTTATTTCCACTAAATAACAAAAGTACATCAAAATGATTGAAGCTAAGGGCATACAAAACTGTCTAACATTTATAAGATGGCTTGACCTAGGGACCACTTAGTGTAAGTGTTGGGCACATAGAGTCCATGTGATGGGCTCGGGGGGTTCACTGGGCTCTCTAGTGAATTCGGCTATGCCTTGTAACAAAGGCTGGGCCGAACCCATGTGGCTGATGTGTAGATCAATGCTTGGGTCCCACGCCATACAAAGGCTGATTGTGTATGGTGCTCTTGATATCAGTCTTTGCTGAAAGGCTGATTGTGTATGGTGCTCTTCGCTTCCATCGAATTCTTGTGAAGAATTTGATTTGTAGGATGAACACTGCTGGTTCTGTTCCAGTATCACTGCGTCATCTTCGGTGGGAGCAGATCTTGGGAGTATTCTTTGGGCGTGAACACCGACGTTGGGAGATATCGACTCTCCGTATCAGGTATAACCCTTCCCTTTCTCTTTGGTTCAGATCTGGTTCGGATTTGGTTCGATTAGATCCTTGAATATTGTATTCTAAAATCGGGGAATATGATTCCCAATTGGAAGGGAGGACAGAAAATTTTTGAAATTCGCCCACCCTGTTCCGCTGCATTCTTGGCATCCATACGATGGATCTCTCCTTCCTTTTAGTGGTATCAAAGCATAGGCTCGAATCTTGAACCAAGAAAATCAGATCTGAACCTACGCAAATGGGTAGAAGTTGTTCTACCTGGATTTGCGTAGATTGTTGTTTTTATTCCAAGGAATTGTTTCTGGATATGGGAGATTGATCTGAAATTAATTTTTGTTAAATCTGAAATTTATTTGGAACTGTTCTTAATTTATTTCTTAATTTAAATGGGTTGTTCGTACATGGAGATCAAAGTGCAGATTTGGCGCAGATAGTCTACGCAATCTCTTTTGCGGTTTCTATTCTATTCAGTCTGTAAAATAATTTTTTTTTTATTTTTCTAGGCTGAATGTATAGGATTCAATCAAGAATGTAATTAATTAATAGAAATTAGGTTTCTGTAATTTTTTTTTCTTGATTGAAGATGGTGGCGGCGCTGGAGATTTGCAGATCGTGTTATCGCATTCTGCGTTTTGCATTTTATGAAATTGCAACCCTTGATTACTAACCTCTGTTTTGCAGGTGGTACGAATAGTCCATATCTGATTTGTGATTGTCTAAAATCAGAAATATTAATTTCAAATCTTTCTTGAATTGTTTCTTGAATTAAAAAAATGGTTTTGGACCGTTTTCGGACCAGATTGGACCAAAGCTGTTTGGACCGAATCTTGGGTTCAAACGGGGCTGTTCTCAGCCCTGATTTCTCCCACTTTCAGGTCTGAAACTAATCTTTAATTGGAAGAACCAATTCGGCCCAACCTGTAAAGCCTAGTTTTAAAGAGTTAAAACTGCAAAAGCCAATTTTGTGTAAAAGCTATATGGGCCGAACCGCTAACTGCTATTCAGCCCATATACCTAGATAATGTTAATTGTTAATATTATGGATTATAAATGGGCTTATTAATGGGCTTTACAAAAAGTAATTGATTGGATCAATTCTTCCATTACATGCGATGTATGGATGTTTGATGTGCTGCGACCATGGGCCATAAGCCTGAAAAGGGAAACGTGCGGAAACCCTAGCCGAATTGGGCCATTACATACGTTAGTGGCTCTCGCGCATGCTATGGCTGAATGCACATCATTGCCATGGTGTTCCTTACGGTCATTGGATGACCCCTTCCTTTCGTGGTGGGCCCCATAACCCCGAAAAGGGACACGTGCAGAAACCCTATCCAAATTGGGCCACCAGAAATCTGACTTTATGAAAGTCAGTGGGAGCCACTTTGTTTTGACCTAAATTAACTTGGGCGTAATCACTTGTTCCCTTCAGTAATATGTGTGCATGTAATAGGGAGATCCATATGATGGACTCTCTAAAGGCCTTCCGTCATTAGCACGATGATGGGTCCTTCAGTAATGAGGAAACGCATCATAAAATTGGGCTATCCATTTGCTGTTGGGTCTGTCAAAGTGTTTCATAAGATGATAGGGGCGTCATAGACCGATATGGGAGGGGCTTCACCAGAAAATGGGAACTCTCTCACGGTACCTTGGTGTAACCTAAATATGATGGGTGAGCACTCACTGGACAGAAAGGTTTATCCTAAAATGGCTATGAACCTTGTATGACAGAGGCTAAAGGGAAACTCATATGATGAGTCGATATGATCCGTCACAGAGAGGTAGTGGGGTTATGCGGTTGAAACAGTTGGTTCCACGCACCCTATGTGATTTCCCATATTTCTAGAGACATTTCGTCATCTCCGTCACTGAGATAGGAGGGAAATGTCGGAGATGAACAAATGAAAATGGAACATAGATTAAAAGCCATATCTATGTAAGTAACATGAGTCAAACTAAGGTTGTGGACTAACGTTTTGTTGTTTTACCGGAAAATGGGAAACAAACAATTTGCTAAGTTGCTTGACGGCAACAAATTTAAGGGCCCAAACTATGCTGACTGGTACAAAAACCTTATGATGCTCTTGACTTCAAAAGAGTTTGATAAAGTGGCAAAGAATCTTGCACCGGATCATCCGGGAGACAGGGCTTTAGAAGCCTGTAGGAGGGAATACCAAGAGTGGGAGGAGAAAAACTCCCTAGGCCATTACTATATCATAGCCTCTTTAGATAATCCGATACAGAGGCAGTTCGATCAGATCGAACTCGCCAAAGACATATTGGATAGTCTAAAAACTATGTACGAAGAGCAGAACCGTTCTACTCGCCAAAAGGTCCTGAAGCAGTTCATGACCGCGCAGATGACCAAGAGGCAGCAAGTTCATGACCATTGTCTCCGGATGATGAGTTACATAAACGTAGAATTAGTCTTTAGAGAAGGAATACTTGTACTTAAGGATTGCCTTTATGTACAAAACTTAAGAAGAAATTTGATTTCTGTTTCTAAACTATGTGCGGATGGATATACTGTCTGTTTTAGTAATATGATTACTATTAAAAGGAACAATAAATTCATCGCATGTGGGGAACTTAACCGAAACTACGTTGGTCGAAATCCCCAAGAAAAGGACTCGTGATATAGTTAGTCCCACGTGCCTGTGGCATTACCAACTTGGCCATATTGGTATTGACTGAATCACAAGACTAGTAAAGGATGGTCCTTTGGATTTTCTAATCGTAGAAGATCTTCCCACTTGTGTGCCTTGCCTCCGAGGTAAGATGACAAAACGACCATTTAATAGTAAGCCTGAAAGATGTACAGGCACGTTTGACCTTATACATACTAATGTATGTGGTCCCCCGAGTGTTAGGACTCATAACCAACACGTGTATTTCATCACCTTCACCGATGATTACTCACGATATGGTTACGTGTACCTAATGAGAGAGAAGTCCGAATCCTTTGAAAAGTTCAAGGAGTTCAGACAAGAAGTCTAGAAATAGTTAGGGAGAGAAATTAAGGCCCTTCGATCAAATCGAGGTGGTGAGTATCTCTCTGACGAATTCAAGAACTACTTGAAGGCTAACGGGATAATATCACAGTTAGCTCCTCCTGTAACACCACAGCTTAACGGTGTTTCGGAGAAGAGGAATAAGACATTGTTAGACATGGTCTGGTCACTTCTCACACGCTCGGAATTACCCACATCCTTTTGGGTATATGCATTAGAGACTGCAATTTATGTGCTGAATCGGGTTCCAACCAAATCGGTTCCGAAAACTCCATACGAACTTTGGACTGGAAAGAATCCAAGTGTCACACACTTGAAGGTTTGGGTTTGTCCTACGCACGTTAAAAGAACGAGTGCGGACAAGTTGGAATCCAAGACCAACCATTGCCTATTTGTAGGCTACCCAAAGGATACGGTGGGTTATCTATTCTATGACCCAAGTGAGCGAGAAAATGTTCTGCAGTTGAAATGCCCAATTCTTAGAAACCGATTATATCCTGGACACCCATCGTCGGGAAATAGTTCTTGATGAGAGCTCAGGAGCAGTGGGAGATGTCCCACAAGTTCCAAGTAGTGACCAAGCTATGTTGGACATAGATTCCCAAAAGTGGGTGGATGCCATGAGAGCTGAGATGGACTCAATGGAGGCCAATGGAGTCTGGACTCTAGTAGATTCGCTCTCCGGGGGTAAAAGCAACTGGTTGCAAATGGATCTATAAGAGAAAGAAGGGCCCCGATGGCAAGATTGAGACCTTCAAAGCTCGTTTGGTGGCGAAAGGGTATACTCGGAAAGAAGGCATCGACTATGAGGAAACCTTTTCGCCCGTGGCCATGCTTAAATCCATTAGGATCCTGCTAGCTGTAGCAGCATACCATGACTACGAGATTTTGCAGATGGGTGTCAAAGAAGTGATTGAAGTTAAGTGGGTCTTAGCTCAACCCTAATGGCTTAATACAAAAACACAAAGCGAGACTAGTCATTAAAGGCTATGCACAATTGCTTGGGATAGATTACAATGAAACCTTTGCTCGGTGGCACACTTAGACACTATAAGAACACTAGTAGCATTAGCATCACTGAAGAAGTGGAAGATCTATCAAATTGATGTCAAGTCGGCGTTTCGTAATGAAGTGTTCTAGGAAGAAATATATGTAGAGCAACCTCAAGGGTTTATAGTAAAAGGACGAGAAGACAAGGTACTAAGATTGAAGAAAGCTCTCTATGGCCTAAAGCAAGCAGAACGAGCATAGTACAATCAGATTGATAGTTACTTCATCAATCAAGGATTAGGAGTCAAAGTAAGTCTACTCTATACATCAAGACCTAAGGTAAATCTAACACTCTCATTATTTCTCTATACATAGATGATCTCATCTATACATGAAATGATGAGACAATGTTCAAGGTGTTCAAAAAAGATATGATGAAGACATTTGAGATGAGTGATCTCGGATTAATGCACTACTTTCTTGGCATCGAGATCAACCAAGAAGAAGGTATCTTTATATCACAAAATAAATATATCGAGAACCTACTGAAGAAGTTCAAGATGCAAGGATGCAAGATGGTCGCTACACCACTCGTTAAAAACGAGAGGTTCAAGAAAGAAGATAGTTCAAAGAAAGTTGATGCCTCAATCTACAGAAGTCTTATTGGAAGTTTACTCCTCATAGCTACATGGCCAGACATTATGTATGCAACAAGTCTACCCTCAAGGTTCATGCAAAGCCCAAGTCAAGCTCACTATGAAGCAGCAAAAAGGATACTAAGATACTTGGAGGGCACAAAAGAATACTTCATTTGGTACAAGTCCACCATCAAGACTAATTGGCTATACTAACAGTGATTGGGCAGGATCAGTGGATGACATGAAGAGTACCTCATGCTATGCTTCTCACAAGGATCTAGAATATTCTCTTGGGTATCAAAGAAGCAAGACACATTAGCATAATCATCAGAAGAAGCTGAATACATAGCAGTGGCAGCAACAAGTCAAGCTATATGGCTAGGAAGAATACTTGAAGACATGGGTGAAGGGCAAAAGGAACCAACAATGATCTATTGTGACAATAAGTCTGCTATAGCAATGGCAAAAAATCAGTATACCACAGCAGAATGAAACACATTGCAATCAGGTACCACTTTTTACGAGAGACAACTAGCAAAGGAGAAATTGAGCTCAAGCACTGCAACTCCGAAGAATAATTAGTAGAAATTTTCACAAAGGAATTACCGTGTTCAAAGTTTGAGTTGTTACAAGAGAAATTAGGAGTTACAAGAAAGTGTATTAAGGAGGAGTGTTAAAAAAATAATCCACTTTCTAGAAGTTTTCCAGAAATTCAAACTTCTAGAACTAATTTGCAGGTATGACTAGAAATTAAATCTCTAAGCCTCTAGAAAATGTAAAGAAACTATATAGAATGTCAGTTGGCTTTTGCTCTATTGACTTGGCTCCAATTTAAATAGGACTAAGCTTCTACATTTGAGGACAAGCCAATACAAGTTCCCATTTTTCCAACATCTTGAGCCTTTGCCATTTGCTACAACTCTATCTTACCTAGTTTACTCTCTTTCACATCCCAAGTTCTAACAACTCCAATCTCCTCCATATCCCAATAATTTGATATATAGTTTTGGAATTCTCAAATAGGAGGTCAATAAATCAAAATAGGGCTGTTTGGGCTCTCTGGTCTTGGGGAGTTGAGTTAGAAGTCAATCATGTGATGGGTTTTTGGCTTGGTGGAGTGAGATCGAGTCATGGGTCCCATTCTTTGAGAGATGCCACTGTTGCTGCTACTGCTGCTGCTGTTGTGGTGTTGTTGGAAACCCATGCCCTAAGGGTGGAATTATATTCGTTCCCCACCATTATAGGCCCTAGAGTTTTTAAGTTCAAACATATCAAATTCTCAACTAGGTGAAATAGTGGAAAAAATGTCAATACTATATTTTGTGTAGGTTTTGTACTAAAACTCGTGCCCAACTTATACTGATTTAATCAAAGATATATTTCAATTGAGCCTCTTCTCCCATGTATAAATTCAATATATTGAGTCTAGTGGTAGATGGTTAATTGATGGAGGGGGATGTAGTTGAGACTCAAAGAAAGGGAGAGCTGAGACTCATAGATGTAGTTGAGACTCAGAGATGGAGAACGAAAGAGATAGGGGGAGGGGGGTTAACTCAAAATGTCCACTTAATGGAATTTGGGCATTTGGAGTCTGCTTCCACGTTAACGTTAAATCTGAACTAGGGAAAATAACGTATTTTTGACTTTTGGCTTCAAGTTGAGATGCCAACAAAGGGTAGTCCAACATTTAACCTCATCCACTTTTGCACCGACTAGCAAACCACGGTGATCAAACAACACTTGAGGAAAACTTCGCACTCCCAAGTGCCCTTCTCTAAGAAAAATTTGAGACAATCATTGAATACTTGAACTCTTGCAGCTCGCTCCTAAAAACACCTAAACCCATTGTTAAAACAGAACTTATGATGTAGTTGAGAGCAAGGTTCAAAATATCGATATGTATCAGGTCATACCACCGATACATATTGTAACGAGGCCTTTTGGATTCGCCCATATAGGGGGTGTTTCGGGTCGGCGAGTCTTTTAGGGTGTAGACTAGCCTTATACCGGCCCCTTTGAACTAGATCCAAGAAAAAACAAAAAAAAAAATCGATACAAGCCGATACGCCCTTTATATTTTATTTTCTCACCTATCCTCGTTAATCTAATAAATCAAAATAAATTTGCTCAGGGGTGATTATTTCAATCCAACTCAGGCCCAGGTCCACATCACGTCCACATCACGTCCACAAATTTAAGCCTAAAAACTAAATTTAATAAAACATTACTAAAATTATAAAAATATTAAATTTTACTAAGCTTTTATCTAGGAACTATTAAAAATTAAGAAATTAATAAAAATCAGTAGTTCACAAATTAAAAATTCAAGTACGTTGAATTATATTTAAAATAATTAATATTAATAAGACAATTAAAAATAAATTTTTTGAAGCTAAATGTATAATTTTGTTAAAATGAAAAAAAGAAAAGGGGAAAAGTAAAAATAACAGGATAAGTAATAATAATAATAATAATAATAATAATAACTATAAAATTTATTAAAGTAATAAAACAAACCATTTGCATTCCAAATAAAAATATTAAAATTTAATTAAAAAAAAATCTAATAATGGCACGATTAGAAATATCATAAGGCTAGTTTATAATTTAGCCTAACCTAGCTAGACGTATAAATTTTTATGCTCAAGCAATTATTTTCTTCTGAGCTAGGTCTAGCATAGATTTCCACCTAGCCTGCATATATTGTAGGTAGTAGTGCTTTAAATTGATCAAATTTAGATCGGATCCTAGTGGACCCACATCCACATTCAATTATGAAATCTCTATCTGCACATCTACATCTAATTATTATGTTAGATTTGGGATCAAATGCAAATTTAATCTACAACCATATTATTGTGTTTAAAATGACAAAAAAGTTTTAAAATGTTAATTATTTTAAAGTGTACATGTATAATAAATGTATATAAATATAAAATATTAAATTTATCAATTATAAATTTATATAATTGTGCATAATATCTTTATGTATACATAATTATACTACATATATACATAAAATAATAATTTTTATTGGACTTGGATTTTGGGCAGACCGAATGATGTTAAATCCACATTTGATCCAATTATTAATTACATACAAGTTCTAACATCCAAATCCAGGATTTTCAGATTTAGAGTCAAATCAGGTATCATACTTTTGGAGTCTATTGATGGCCCTAGTAGGTAGGCCCAAGCTAAGCAACCCCTAAGCTCAACCTAGAAGTTATATATGAGGTTCAAAATATTGATACAGGGCAATATGTTGATAGTGTGTATCCACTGTATCGGTACTCTTTTTTTTTTTGTTATTTTATTTTTTTCAAATATGGTTCAAAGGGGCTGGTTTAAGGGCAATCTATCTCTTGAACCACTTGTCGACCCAACCTCGATACGATACGTATCAGTTGATACAGCCTGATATGTATCAATATTTTGAACCTTAGTTATATACATATATATTTAGATAACAAGTTTCATATAAATATATAGATCAGAATTTTTATATATTTTTATAATAAACTAAAATTACATAGAAATTTTAATTTGTAAAAGAATCATAGCTTAGCTAACATAGGCAATCCGGTACCTATCCCAAGCCTAAACAAACATTATTATGCTTGGGGGTGTGGGCTAGGCTGGGTTAGGAAACCTTAAAAAATATTAATACACTATAATGATTTGGCCTGAGATCTTTTATGTTTTTTTGGTTCATTAGGCTATACAATGTGGGTAGCCCATTCCCATAGTCATTCAACTTCAATCTTAATAATTTTTATCTAAATAGTAAGAAAACCCAAAAATAATGCATGCATGGATTGTACTCGGTTTGGTTCAGTCTAATTACAAATGTCACATTGCTCTTAGGGGTGCAAGTTGGGGGAAGGGTCAAGTTGAGGATCAACCAAAGCCCAACCTGAAGTCTTAAAACTTGAGCTCAGGCTTGGATTAATTTAATTATGACTAAAAATGGTAATATATAGATTAATTTAATTATGACTACAACCAAATTTTATATATTTACTAACATTTAAGTAACATTTACAAAAAAATGTAAAATTTAATCATTAATAAAGTATAATAAATAAAATAAAACATGACCAGATAATATGAAAAATTAATTATTTTATTAAATAATTAGTAGTAGCTAAGTATTTTTGTTAAAATTACTAATATAATTAACACAAATTACTAAACTATTTTTGTAATAAATTACTAAAATAAAGATGAATTATTTTAAACAATATTGCATTCCTTCCTTGTAATGGTTATTGATACTTGTTGTTACACTTTCCCTTGACAAATCCCATGAATCCCACGGGTCCTTGGTAGAATTATATAATTTTAAGTGGAAAGTTTTAAAGAGAAAACAAAATTATATAAAAAAAAAGAAATTTATCAAATCATGTCAATGTCACTCAATGAATTAGTAAATTCCACTCCCACCCAAATCATGTCATTCTTGCAACATTGATTCCTTTTGGTACTTTGGTAATTACACAAGAGGATCGATATGCAATTTACTGGAAAACAATACCTTAAGTTGATTGCTAACATGAGATGAAAGTTTGTCAATAACCCAAATAAATAGTTTGATATCTCAAATATTGTTCTACAGTTATAATTGCTAATTATTTTGAAACATCATAATACAAAAGAAACCAAAAGAAAAGCACAAACTTGTCTATTGAGATGCATGTATCAACGTGGGAAAGTCATTGAAAATATCATATCATTCTCAAGACTATATAGCCTTGATGCATCACCATGGTAATGACTTAATGATATAGGATTGGGGTTTGAGGATATAGATAATAGTCCTTCTCTTTCTTCTTGTGATTGTTGAACCCATGGGTGTCTCGCTGACCTTCTCAGTCCTTCAAGCTCCATTGCAACCTCTCTCATAGTGGGTCTTTCCTCACCTCTCACATTGAGGCATCTTTTGGCAAGATTAGCAACTGCAGTAATTTGTTCAGTCTTCCCCTCGTCTACAAATTGACTATTGATGAGCTGAAACAAGCGATTCTCGTTCATCATTGAAATGAAATAAGCAGCTAGAATTTTTTGTTCTTCCGATCTTTCAAAACAAATTGGTTTTTCCCCTGTTAAATGCTCCACAAGTACCACTCCAAAGCTATAAACATCACTTTTCTCTGTTAGTTTACTGGTGTGGAAATACTCTGGGTCCAAATATCCAAAGGTCCCTCGGACTAAGGTGGTTATTTGAGTTTGATCCATAGGAAATAGCCTTGAAGCTCCAAAATCAGAGACTTTTGCTGTAAAACTATCATCCAATAGTATATTTGCAGATTTGATATCTCTATGGATGATTGGAAGAGAAGTTGCAGAGTGTAGATAGGCCAATGCACTAGAGGTTTCTGTTGCAATCCTCAATCGATCATCCCATGAAAGTACAGAGATTCTGTTGCTTTTATGAATGTGCTGAGAAAGAGTTCCATTGGACACGTATTCATAAACTAGTAGAGGAACTTCAGTCTCTAAACAACATCCCAATAGCTTGACTATATGTCGATGGTTAATTTGTGTAAGAATAATAACTTCATTTATAAATTGCTCAATTTGGCTCTTATCCCCTATTTTTGATTTCTTAATGGCAACTATTCGATGATCAGGTAGAATGCCTTTATATACTGTACCTTGACCTCCTTGACCAAGAATGCAACTCTCATTGTAATTATTGGTTGCCAATTCTAACTCTTTTTCTGAATAGATCTTTACAAACTCTAAACCACCTTCATGTGAAGATAATTGTTGTTGTAGAAGCAAACCGCCATTTTGTTGAAAGAATTTCTCTCTTAATTTCATGAGCTTTCTTTTCCTTATAATCAAGTAGAACAACGAACTACAGATGATTAAAAATAAGATTCCAAAGCCTATACCTGCATTCAATATTTGAAGATTCTTTAGTATAGTCATAACAGAAGTGGCGGAGAAAAGTTTCACATCATTTTCATACTACGATTTTTTAGGAGCATTACTTACTCAACTAATGAAAAAAAATGGCAATTAGCTACTTGACAAAGAGTCAATTAATGAAAAAAACAAATCTTGTTTTTCTATGCAATTACCTAGGGAAACCTTCATTACCGCAAATCCTTCACTTTTCACAGTGCAACCACTTCCATCTCTTCTCCATCGCCATAACTACCCCTTGGACAAGAACAGTAGTAAGATCCTTTTGTATTAGTACAGATGGCTACACAAAGATTGCTTTTTGGATCCTCACACTCATTTACATCTGCCCATGAATAAAATAAATAAATAAATAAAGCATTAGCTCAAAATTACATGTGCAGCCCGAATTGATTTACAACCTTTCAACCAAAATTAAAGGGCCCTGCATGTTCCTTTTTTGACCCATGACTTTATTCAATGGTGGGTATTAGGAATATCCTGCATGACTTTATTCAACCAAAATTAAAGGGCCCCGCTGTGTATTTGGAATATCTCCCGATGATAGTATCAGTCCTGATGATGTCATCATCGGGAGATGTTTCCAATACACAGTGGGGATGTGCTGTGGGGCGTTGTGGGTTGGAGATGTGATCTCGGCTAGATTCTTATACTAAATTGATTTTAGGATTAATTGAAAATCCTTATTGGGCCAATGGAAGTGAGGGTTGGTCTCCTCCCCCACAAGGGACTGCCCCACAATGCCCCACAGCACATCCCCATTGTGTATTGGGAACATCTCCTGATGATCATCGGTTCTGATACTATCATCGGGAGATTTTCCCAATACATGGCGGGGCTGTACTGTGGGGCATTGTGGGGTGGCCCTCTTGTGGGGAGGAGATGTTAACTCATAATCTGTTCTAGGAGCCGGAAAATCAGTTTATCTTTGCATAAGAATGCTGTTGATTCGTGATATAGTTTATGGGATGAGAGCGGCATTTCTGTGCTTCTGGCATTTCTAGTGAAGATAAGACTAGTGATCCTTCTTCCCATATCAATGTCAGTGTAAGTAATGGCAAAAAGTAAGTGCAGAAGCTCTTTGAGAGATTTCTTTGTAGTTATTTGTGCAAAGAAAGATGAGAAGAGAGGTTCTTTATACTTCTAGACATGGTTTTTTAAAACCGATTTGGAGAACAAACCCTAACTGGTTCTTAGGTTAAGTTGTATGACCGTTCAAATCAAATGGTTGGTCCATCCTCACGAAAAAATAAAAATATTTAAAAAATAAAAAAATAAATAAAAAAATGTTAATCCATTGAATGGTTTGAACAGTTCAACTGCCCAGGTCAGCAGTTTGTTGACCAAATCAACGTTTTTTGCAAACGTCTGGTTTTAGAAAAAAACAGAACCAGTCACCTGACTAGTTCCCAGTTTTTCCGGTCCGACCGTCTGGTCCAGTCTGATTTTGAAAACTATGCTTCTATAGACCGGGACAGAGGAACTGCTCCTCACAGAGCACGCCTCACACCGACCACACAGCATGTTTTAACCGTGCATTGGGAACATCATACCTTGGGTGCTATGCTTTTGCTTTTGTTTCTAGCTATTTGAGTGCTATGCTTTTTACTTATAGCAGTTTTGGTGGAAACCAAATCAGCCCCCCACAACATCCCACAGCACATCCCCGTGTGTATTGGGAATATCTCCCAATGATGATATCATCCTTCTTGGTATTATTATTGGGAGATATTCCTGATACACGGCGGAGATATGCTGTGCGAAGTTGTAGAGGCAGTTTAGTGGGGGCTGATTTGAACTTTTGGTTGGCTTTTCTGGGCGATTTGTACTTATTTTTCACTGCTCCCTCTTTATAAATTTTACATATTAATTAGCAATAAAAAAATAAATAAGGAACCCTTTTCCTAGTTAAATTTATATTGTAAAGCATAACACGTTAGAAGTGAAATCATACCTTGGCACCCATTGGAAAGATAAGGATTCCCTTGATAACCGTCCACACAATAGCAAAGATATCCAGGGCCATTAGTAGAGTTAGAACAGTAGGTATTCTCCCCACAAGCATAATCGGTCTTGTCACTTTGTGCTTCCTCACAAGTCTTATTCCTAATTGCCCAGTCGAGAACTATCGGAACTCTCACCCCAACATTTACAAGATATTCCTTCTCATTTCTTAAATTCCATAGGTAGGGTGCATTTGAAGTGAACCAGCTTTGGTCAGAGAGAAAAGCGTAGCTGCATTTGTTGATATTCCAAGTGTAGGCATAGTTGGTTCTGTTGTCATACATTTGAAGCTTCAGAAAAAACGTATCAAGATGATTTGGTATTGCAGTTTGACAACAGCCAATGCCACTACAAGATAGGTCCGTCGATTGCATGCCATATGGACAGAATGAAATGCATCCACTCTGGAACTTCTCAGCATAGAAATCAGACATGATGCCTAGTGTGTTACATCCGATAGCCGTGAATCTGTTTCTGGTGTTGGAGAATCTGTATGCGTTTGGCAATTGGATGTTTAGACTGTATTCCTTTAACCTTCCGCTATTTTCCTCATAACAACGGATAGCAGCCAGCATGGACAAGGTCAGTTGGCCTTGTAGTGATATATTCAAAATGAATCTCTCAGCATCCATGAAAAAATTATGGCCATACAATTCCAGTTGGGGAGGGTCAGTGGCATTGTTGCAGAACAACTTAAATTCATCTCTGAAACAGGATGGATCATCTCCCACCAGACCAAATGGGTAAGGGATGCTAATATTCCCACATTTGTTTTGGCAGCCAGGTTTTGTCCAGAAGGATGTCGATGCTGTTATTGTCAATATTATAGATCACCGTTATTCGATGTAGTAAGTTGCAGTGAAGCAACATGCAGTTCAAATAGGAGGAGAATGTAAAAGAAACTTGTTCAAAGAAATAGAAAAAAAAAAAGAAGAAAATTGGATGATAATTCACTAATATGAGAAGACTTATAATGCGAGACAATAAGAATGGAGGTTCACTCACCTATAAAAGAGAATTCTCTCATTTCTCTAGAGAAGCTAAAGGCTTCTCAAAACAAAAGAAAGAATTTCATCCTCTGGTTTGAGATCACAAGGCTTTATATGGAAAACAATAACTAGCAATTGGGGCATTTAATGTAAGATTAACCCTTCAAGCATTTACTAAACCTAGCCCAAAGAAACCCACTAACAAACAAACCATTAGAAGTCCCACTAAAGAAACCCACCAACCATTAATAAGTTTAAATGCAAGCCCACTTGTCTCCTCTTTTAAAACGATATGGTGCTTCTCCGGAAATGGACTTGAGTTGCATCCAAATACAAAGTATTTCCTAATTTAAATACAGAATACCTACTGCTCCCTGCCTCAACTTGAGACAGATAGCGGTCAGATTCACCCTGACCCGCACCCCAACCCAACACTAAATCAAGACACCCCAACAATACCCAACCAACCCAATGGGGTTGGGTCAAGGAAGGCTCTCCGTTTAAGCCGACCCAATGACATTATTCCTAGACCAAATTTAAATTAGGCAATATTTGCTATTAAAATTTCAAGCAAATCTAGTAAACTCATACCTTGGCATCCCTGGGGGAGATAAGGATTCCCAAGGTAACCTTCCATACAGTGGCAAATGTATCTAGAACCATCGTCGGAGTTCGAGCAGTAGGTGTTGTTCCCACATGCATAACTGGCAGTTCCTTTTTCGCATGTCTTCTTTGCAGCTGACCAGTCGAACACTGGAAATACAAAATAAGCCCTCTTGAAAACCTTCCTTTGAACCAAATTGATAACTTGGATGTTCTAATATCATTTAATAAATAATCTAGTTATAAAAGATCAGGTGTTGGATTGAGTAGACTGTAATAACTTGAATGGCTAATTGATCCGATTATGCTATCTTTTCTATTTAAACAGTACCTGAATCAAAAGAGATCTTTATAACTGAATTCCTACCTTTACATCCATCAGGGAGATAAGGATTCCCTTGATAACCTTGCATACAATGACAAAGATATCCAGGGCCATTTGTGGAGTTAGTGCAGTAGGTGTTACTCCCACAAGCATAGCCAATCATTTGGCTTTGTGCTTCCTCGCAAGTACTCTCATTTCGAATTGCCCAGTCAAGTACCATCGGCGTTCTGAACCCAGTTTGTATAAGGTATTCCACGTTAATTTCTTATGTTCCAGAGAGGTAACATTTGTGAGGTGAACCAATCCTGATCTGACAGAATGGCATACGCGCATATACTGATATTCCTTGTGTTGGTGAAGTTGCCATAACTTCCTATATGTATGACTAAAGAACTCAGATCCTTGGGTATCGTGGTTTGGCAGCATCCAAGGCCAGAACAAGATGACCCCGTAATTGTGGTATCGTTCAAGCATGATGAAGTGCACTCGACATAGTAGACCTCCTGGTTGAAGTCGTACAAAATGCCATACATATCGCAACCAATACCAGTGAATCTGTTTCTGGTGTTGGATACCCTGTAGGTATTCTGGCAGTCTAAGAGATATGTCATATCCATTCAAGCTTTGGTTCCCCTCCCATGTAACATTTGACAGCTGCCCAAATGGAGGTTCTAAAGCTGACCTTTGCAACGATATGTTCAGAATGGGTAGGCCGCTCTTGGTCCGTAAGGGAAAGTCACTAGAAGTGTTGCAGATCAACTTAAAATCTCCATTGACGAAACAGTTTGGATCATCTCCAATGCCAAAAGGGTAGGGGATGCTAGTGTTCCCGCATAGCTCTGGGCAGCCAGGCTTTGTGTGAGACAATGTCCGATGCTGCTGCCTCTGCCTTCATTACCAACATCCCTATCTGAGATGAGATAAAGCAACATGGGCCAAAGCATTTCCTTCTTACTGTTCGTCAACAAGATCATCGTTTTGTTCCTGCACGAAAGAGGAAAATAAAGCTTTTCGTTTAATTACTGGACCTCGCAATATGGACATAAGAACGGGCCGGACTGTAATATGCACGTTAGGTAAGCACAACGAATGAACAAGTAATAGTGTGTCATACATGTCCCGAATTAATGCGCTTTCATCCAAACGTTTAAGTTTTTCTTTTTTATTATTTTTATTTTTAATTATTTTGACAAAAATAATAAAATAATGAATAATTACTGTCTAACGGAACAAAAAATCATGCCTCAAGAGAAAGAAAGAAAGAGAATTATAACAACAATAAACAACAAAATTTAATAAAATTAATAATAATAATTCAACCAATTATGAAAGGTAGGGACAGCCTATAAATTTTCAGGCCTGGGCCTAGGGTGGGTCCCAAAACTTCTAAACCCATCAGATCTGGTTGGCCCAGTATATATGTCTTTAAGCGCAGGGTGCCAATCCGGGCCCATCCTGGCCCATGTTCAACATCACAAGCACAGTGTAAAATACAGCCTTTCCCTACTTTTTCCGTTCCTCGGCCTTTTCCTTCAAACCAAACACAACCTACGGATTCAGGACACCGCCATACCCAGACTATCTAAGAATATTAAATTATTATTGCGCTAACTTTCAATTGATTGCATTATCAAATTCCTTTGTTAATTTTTATACCATTTTTGCATATTGCATGGTTCATGAGATCTGATTTGATTTTACTTTCCAGTTTCATAACATATCAACTGATCACGTTGTTTGGAACTTACCAACCTCTACAGCAAAAACTTTAGTTTCCCAGTTTTCGTAAGCCCATTGTTTTCAAAATATATATATATATATATATATAGCCTGCTTGCCTTTCACAAAGCTTGTGAAAATAATAGAAGGATGCTTATACAATTAATTCTGTAAATTCGAAGTGCAATACTTGAGCCGTATTTATTGTTGGATTTTAATCTTATAAGATATTAAATCCAATAAGTTTGATTGGTCAATTATATAAGAAATTGTACCTATACATTTGATTCGAAAAATTAACTTTTTTCTTACAAAATTCAATTTTGAACTTGTCTCACATTGAAAAATTATAAGCTTTGTTTTCAGTATTTTAATAGGAGCTGATTTAAATCCTTATAAATAGTAGAGGAGAATATGGGGGTTTGATACTGCGCAACGCGTGCGCACGTGTGCGGGCGCAATTGAGGCGCACTTTGGTGCGCACTGTGTGCGGCGAATGGCGGCTTTAGTTTTGGTGCGATGCTGATTATTGATGAGATCAACGGTTATGATTCGATCAGGTGTGGTCAAGAGACACAATTCAAAGTTAACAGTCATTAACTGTTAACTACTTTTTAAATAGTGTTCAAGGGTGTCTTCTTTGAACCAGTACCTACTTTTTACTTCATACCTTTTCATAAACTATTTAAGGAGCAATGAATCAGACTTCAAAAGTACATATTTTCAAAATTCATTTTCTCTCTCTCTCAGTCCGGTCTGCTATAGTCTCACAGAAGGTTTTCTTCGGAGATTCTTCAACTTTGTTGGTTGCAGATTCTCGCCTAAGGTTCTGTTGTATCCTAGGAACGGATTTGCCTGTAACCCAACAGCAAACTCAATGAAACTGAGTGGGAACAAATAACATTCTAAAGATAGTATCTCTAAAGTTACAGTAACCCCATTTTCCTACATCTATTAGCTAGCTTTTATAGACAAAACTGCACGGAATGAAATGCATTAAAAAGCTACAATGATTTCAAATACACGATCATTAGTTATTTAGTTCAAAAATGCATTATATGGTTTCAGTACCAACCATTAACGAACAAAGAAAACTTTAATTAAGCCCATAAAGCTAGACAACAAGATATGCATGCAGGCTATTTTCATCATTAATATAACTACTATGATCATGTAGATACCTACCTATTCAAATTTAAAATTCTGTATCCAAACAGGGAAAAAGAGTTGTTTGCTCCTAGAGAATGCATGCCACGTATATACGAGCCTAAGAAACACATTGTTTGAAACACCCTTCTAACTTTCAAGAAACATCTACATGCTGGAAGCTTAAAATCTGGATATGGAAAACTGAAACACAGATCAACAACAAATTAAACTAACCTGCAGGCCAGGGCTTCTTTTAGGCTTCTTTTCTTATAGGGTTTTCGAAGAGCTCTCATATCTAATATTGATTTCTTAAAAGTCAAAACTGGTAGGGGAATTGAGGTTAGATTTGGGGGAGTATTACCTAGAGAATTAGTGATTCGATGTAGCAAATAAATAAATAATATATATTAGTGCTTCTAAGTTCGATGGAGGTGAATCGCTTGGATGGTCCAGATCAGCGTTTGGATTTTGAAAATTTTATCCTTGTCAACAATTAGATATTAGGACAGTTATTGAACAGTCCCAAACAATGTATTGGATGTTGATGGATATACGGAAACCATGGGCTTTCGTAATTCATATAAGAGGCAAGAGCAAAGCTTCCTCTTTTAAGAAACCTCTGAATTTATCAAGGGATACAAATAAATCTTACAGCATACATCGGAACATTGTCATCGGAGTCACAGATAGGGGACCCACCTCGGACTGCCTTGAATGTTCTGTACGTTTGCTATTAGATTGATTTGTATACATGCAATGTTTCTTCACTTACTTTTTTAAAAATAAATTTTCAGATTCCACACAAGACGTGATGTCATAAACTTGATTCTTCAAGCAAAAGTAACGATGAGAATTTGAACCAGGAAGTTTTCTTGGTCAACAATTAACCCGGTTTAACCTAGTGTTTTAGTTCAACTTGTCTAATTAAACCACCCAAAAACTGGTTCCTCATTGGTCCAACCAATCAGTCCGGCCAACAACAACTTTAGCTTAAGAGGCTGGGAGTGGCATATAAGGCGCTCCAAAGTCAAAAGCCTCTTGTATCCACCCATCCAAAACCCATATTGCAAGCAATATAAAGATATAATATGTCTGGCTCATTTGTTTAATTACCAAGGTATCCTTTTCAGATGTGCGAGAAGGCCCATAGGATAGGAATGGGTCCTGTTCAAGAGTTATTGCTTAATTTTATTGACAAATTCAATGGTACTGAACCATGTTTTATAATACTATTGTATCGAAAACACTGTGCTGTGGCACAAAGTATAATGTTTTCTTGGACATGGGGCCGTGGCTTTAAAACTCCTTGAGGTACATAGGTGTGCAAATTGGTTAAATTTGGATCCCCTCTGATCAGATTTTTCGATTGTATCGGATTTATATTACCCACTATTCAATCTGATGTGTTATATATTTATAAATATAAATATATAATATATATATATGTTATTTATTTATTTATAAATATATTATTTATATTGTATTTTTATAAATTTGTTATATTATTTATTCTTTTTATAAAAAATATGTGTATATATATAAACATGATTTTTATAAAATGTAGTTACCAATTAATGACTATTAATTTTGAATAGTGCCTCTTAATCTCATCACGGTTGAAACATCAAAAGTCAAAACCGCTCTTCTCAAACCACACGAGGTATGAGCAAAGTGTTATCTCCAAAGTGTCTCATTGCCCTGCACACACGTATGCACATGCATGTGCACGTGTTGCATGATAGTAAACCTCTATACTCTCCTCTTATATTTCTAACAAATGAAAATAAACTCATATTTAAAAACTAAAAATAAATTTAATAATTTTTTAATGTATGATAATTTGAAAACTGATTTCTAATAAGAGAAAAAAACGGGACAAAAAAGAGAATTGATGATATATAGATTCAAGCTTTTGACACCCACATTTATGAGGTCTACTATTTTAGCAAGGCTATCAAGTCCTAGTTTTGGCTCCATTAATCTGGAATCGTCAATGTTAAGAAATCCCAATTGTTAATTAGATTCCCACTGTTTACTAACCATCTCACCCCTGTGCAGAAGAACTTCTCACCCAATAAGATCACTCCTCTAGTCCTAAGGGCCTATGGTAGGCAAGGAATCCCTAAGGATTTTCCATTGCCAATTTTGATAACAAAGCTAAATTGAAAGAGTAAAGGTCCATAAAACTTATTCCACCTTCAGCTTTTCTTTGAGAAGTCTTATCCCCAACTAACCGATTTTACAATTCCCCACTACTTCTCCACTAAAAGGCTCTATGCTTCTTAACCCAAATCTATGCATAAAGATTTTACTGAAAGGAAGTAGAACATAGTATAAGTAGAAATGACATTAATCATTGCTTTAAGAAGATTCTTTTCTTGCAAGTGATAAATACTGACTCTTGAAACCCAAGGTTTTTCCGTCAATACTATCAATTAGATGTTGAAAACATTCTTTGATTGACCTCAATAGTACTAATTAGGTGTTGGATCTTTTATTGTTTTAATGAAGGCAATGACCATCTCTATCTTTGGCATGGGATGACGCAATTTAATTGCCATTTCCTGTTACTTATATGTATCATAGTTTTAAAAAGCGACCTGAAAATAGAACTGATTTGGCCACCGGTTTTTGAGTCGACGGTTTAACCATCCAGTTCAAATAGACGGTCTGTTCTAACAAAAATAATAAAAAATAAAAAAATAAAAATGGTAAAAGAACATTGAATGGGTCAATGGTTCACTATTCGGAACAATAGGGTTGTTGATTGATTTAACGGTTTTTGGTTAGGGATCGGGTTTGAGGTAAAACGGAACCGGTTGTCTGAACAGTCCGATCGTCTGAGTCAATAAACAGTTTGAAAACCATGATATGCATAATCAAGAAATGTCTCCCTTGAGTTTTGCACTCATAGCTTCTAGGTTAGCTTGACCTAACACTAATTCCATATTATAAAAAAAGTGGTATAAAAAAGTTTTGGATACTTTTCCCCACAAGTTCTTTTTTTTTTCTTCCTTCAAATTAGCAAACTACGTCCTAGTGCTTCTCGTCAAGCTTTTCTATAACTCCCAAGTTGTGTACCCGTTTCACTTTTCACATTTTGTCTTTCAACTTTCCCTACATCATCTTCTAGTTGGGTTTGAAATATAAGAGGTGGCATGGAACACAGGTTCTTATTGTCACTAAACATGATGGGAAGAGGCTAATATGAAGACTACATGTGAAGGTTGAATGTAGTTTGTGGGATAAGTTGAGAAGCTGAATTGGTGAAGACAAAGGAGTGGTGAAATAGTTGTGATGGGTGCAATAGATGTCATAAAGGGAGGAGATGCAAAAGTAGGAAAGAATATCGGTGTAGTCAACTAGGTCACTATTGTTATAAGGAGAGGTAGAGGTGGTATTGATTGGGACCATTCAACAAATATGCATCAAATTGAGTTAACACTTCATCAAATCTCTCTTGATGTCTAAGATATTCATTGTATAGGATAAAGGCCAGCACCCTGGGACTCTATTAATGAAGAAGCAATCAAATTCATAGGCTGAGAGGTGTTAATAGGATCATTTTGAAAAGAATCTTGTTACATGACACGAGCAACTGATCTAGTCACTATCTATGAGTCACATGCTTAAAGTATGCTTTATACATCATGTTTGAACGAAAACAAAATAAAAAATAAAAAAAATCAAATAGCGATCATGGGGATGAGAGATATGGGGAATCAACCTCATTTACTCAAGTGTAGCTTCTTAAAAGACAATGTGTTACTCTCAGCAACTACGCCAGTATCATGGGCACTATGGTGGGTCTCTTCTCAAATGGTTGTTGGAATAGTTCTAATAATACATTAGTGATTGCGACATGTACCCAATATTAGTCAATAGGAAATAGTAGGTGTCCTGCAATGGCCATCAATAGCTTGTTCCTTTACCATTTGGCTACCATATTGGGATCCTAGTCTGAGTTCTTTCTTTCACTTCTCCGCACTAGGAATCCTAAGCTCATGGACTAATCATCTGGCATGTCGATGTTCATCTTTCTACAATGCAAGAGAGTTGCCCATTGTGATACCCAAATTGTAAGGGAAAATAATTTGATCCTTAAGCGGCATATATTACAGAAATGCGGCTTCTTCCAATGTCGGCCACATTTGGTTCTTGCCAAAACGGAAAACCATAGATGTAGGGTCCTAACTTTGAAACATTCCTTTTTACATTGGCCTATCAAGCTCAATAAGGGTCAAGTCCATGTCATGTGCCTAATGCATGGTTCCTATCAAGGCTACAACATCACTGACCATTTTTACGATGCATTGATATAGTTGTGGTGGCATCAAGATACTCAGACATCTACAAGAAGGCTTCAGGTTGAGGGCATGATGTATACTCAGACATCACTGACCATTATTTCATATATGTTTGACTATTTAAGAGGGAAAAAATTAAATAACGTTATGTCTCAGAAGAAGAAACATAGATTTTTGGGATACAATCTCAAGGTGTGAACAAGGAGAGAACCTTCAACACAACCATAGGCATAATTCGTCCCCAAGCTTTGGTGCACAACCCTAAGATGATAAATAATTCGTGAACCTTTAGTGCAACCACAGGGTTTATTGGTCCCCAAGCTTTGGCGTACAGTCTTCAAATGGTGAATGATTAGAGAACCTTCAACACAGGTACAAGGTCCATTGGTCCCTGGACTTTAGCATACAACCCTCAAAGGGTAAAGGATTAAAGAACCTTCAGCGCGCCACTACAGGATTCATTGGTCCTCAAACTTTAGTGTACAACCCTTAAATGGTGAATGGTTAAAGAACCTTTAGTGCTGCTTGAGGGTTCCTTGGTCCTCATACTTTACAACCCTCAAATGGTAAAGGGTTAGAGAACCTTCAGCTGCCACAAGGTTCACTAGTCCCCAAACTTTAGCACACAACACAGGGAAATTTACACCAATCTTTCTTCCTTCTCTTTTTTCCCCTCTTTTATTTTTTAGTGATTTTTGGATTTTGATTTTGTTTGTTGCTTTTTCTCCCTCTCTTTTTTTTTTTCTATTTTGCTACTTTCTTGATTTTTTATTTTATTTTCCTTTCTTTCAAGATTTTCCTTTGAATTTTCTAGTTATTTAAAATTATCATTATATCTTTCATATTTTTATATTTTTTATTATTTTTACCTTTAAACTATTATTCCTTTTATTTATTTTAATCTTGCACCACTTCCGTTAATACTTGGACCATAGTAACCTTCCATCCTCCCCTTTCTTTCCCCCTTTTCTTTTTATTTTTTTCCTCTTTTAATTACCTTTTTGTTATATATTTTTTATTTATTTGTTCTTCTTTTCTATTTATTTCTGACTTTCTCCTTCTCTCTCTTCTAACATGGATTTCATCCTATTCCTTAATCAAAATAAAAAAGTTTCTTCTCTCTCTCTGTTTTTATTATTATTTTTCCTTTTCCTTTTTTTTCTACTTTCCTTTAGGTACTACTTTCTTTTCTATCATTTCCTAATTAATTATGCCAAGATCCTAACAATTTATCTTATTCTTTTATTTTATTTTTTATTTGTTCTTTGGATTTTGTGACATTTTCTAATCTTTTTTCTTTTCTTTTTGCACTTCTTTCATTTTTCTGTCCTTCTCTTTTCTTCTATTTTATTATTTTTTTATAGTTGTTTGGATATATACTTTTATATTGTTAGTGTTTCATATTTCTATTATTATCTTCCTTTCCTTTCTTTTTTTTCTTTTTTTTTATACTATTTCTTTTTCTCTCATTTCCTTTGAAATTAAATTTTGCAACACTTCCTAATTGATCTTTTTCATTTCTTTTCCTCTTTTTCTCTTTTTTTTATGATTTTTTATTTTGATTTGATTTTTTCTTTTATAATAATTTTCCTCTTTTTTATTTTCTTACTTTTTTTTGGATTTTTATATATTTATTCTAAAATACACCCTGCAAAGAACATGCAAGCAAGTAAAGCTGAGATAGCTAACGTCCTAAATGATTAGGATGAAATATAGAGCGTGACACATGCTGAGAGGGTTTGACATCTTGACTCAATGGTTCCACAAGGTTGCTAGCCTTCTAACCTCTACCTATTGAACAAATGAGCATTTTAGATTGGTAGCTCATAAGAACTTTCAGCACGGCCAACAAGTACATTGATCCAGTGGCTTAAGCTTATAGCCTTCTCCTATAGCACAAAGTGATTCTAATTCTAATAAAAGATGATGTGTGTAGACAATGTGTCAGCAACCATACGAAGGGAGAAGCAAAGTATCAAACAATTAAGCAACAACTAACAAGAACGAAGCAATTATCATTATGAAATAAAGCGATAAAATAAAAGCATGCTCTTTTTTTACAGAAAAAATAAAAGCATGCTTATTCATAAAAAAGAACAATTCAAGCAAAATGGCCTCCATGTGGGCCCCACCTACCATCCAAGAACTCCATAGTGGAGTCTCCAATCTATGAGCATCAGAAAACTACTCATTTGAGCTGAGTTAAAGTCATCACCTCATTAGTCAAGCAAAACGGAGGTGATGAGACAACCTGACAATTATGTTTAAAATTGTTTTGGCTCGATAATGAGTTCAAACCCAAGGCATTAGTTAAACCAATCTAGGAGAGGCTTGGATGAGAGAGGGAAGGAATTAGGTACCCTTCTCCTATGATCGATAGGTGGGGCCACTTGAGAACCTAGATGATGTGAACATGATCAGGGTAGAAAAGATATATATATATATATATTACCATCACATTTCTTAAACATCCAACAGAATTATGATGTTTGGAATGGTTAAACAGTTCATCCTTATGCCTATAACAACAACTAGGAGATTGAAATTCCATATTTAATTTGAGTTATTGTATATATGATTGTTTTTAGACAATATTAATCATATGTTCATTTCATTCATATATTGTAAAACATTGTGTTTCTTTGGAAGATTCAGCCTCTCTACTACATAAATCTTTTGTCTAAGGAGCCATTTGATAACAACTAAAGTGGCATAATTGAAAAGCTTAATGCTTTGTCTTCCAAGGAGGTTGTGGGCTCCTTAATTAATAGCTAAAGCTAAAGTTCGATAGATCACCACAATATTTAATTTAGATTTTCCAAAAGTTAACCTAGTTGTCTCCATGTGTTAGAAAGATAATCAAGGGTTTCGTTAAGAAAAAAGAGATTGAATTGCATAATGTAAAATATTAATTTTTTGAAAGTTGTGACAGGGTAGACAAGCAAACACTTTTAGGAAAAACTACATATTATTTTCTTGTAAAATCTTTTGCATGGCTTCTGATGTGGCTCTTGATGATGGAGTTAAATCATATTATTATTTAATTTTTCTAGGCATATTTATATTGAACTTATACATGACATAATGAATAAACCAAACAAATATCACTGTGGATATGTAAGGTAATAATATTTTCCAGATAAGATGGTAAAACATCAATCAACACATGTTTAGAATGACGTATAATTCTTTGAATTATATAATCTAAGAAGCCTTAATTTATAATATATGCATTTTATCATTACTTTGACCCATAAAAATGAGAAATGAGTAATAGGTAACTTGTAGAACATGTCTTGAGCATATCTAATAAAATTATGCAATACATTGAAACATTATTTCTTTCTTGCTACAACAATTACCTAAGGATGGGTACTCTTCTATCAGAAAAGGTATACACCGACATGTATCAACATAAGAAGTTAACTTATCCTTTATCCAGAACAATAGCCTCTTTTTAGATATGGTTCATCTACAAATGTGATAAAACACCATTTCAAACACCATAAACATAAAATGTAAAGAGGGCATGCACTTATTAATATAACATGTGTTAGACCATCTCAGCGAGGAAATTTCATTGACATTGTCTTGCTGCTCTCCATGCTATGTTGCCCAGATGCATTATAAGGGTAATCACTTAATGATATAGGATAGAGGTCTGAGAAATTAGATAGTAAGTGCTCACTCTCTTCCTGATGAGTTGGTTGAACCCATGGATGTGTCTCCCTTCTCAACCCTTCTAGTTCTTCTGATACTTCTTTCATAGTGGGCCTTTCTTCACCTCTTACACTAAGGCATCTTTTTGCAAGCTCAGCAATTGTGAGAAGTTGTTCAGAATTTCCCTCATTTACAAATTGATTCTCAATTAATTCAAAGATCCGATTCTCTTTCATTGATGAAGTGAAATATGTAGCTAGATTTCTTTGTTCTTCTGATCTTTCAAAACACAGGGGCTTTTGACCTGTTAAGATCTCCACAAGAACTACTCCAAAGCTATAAACATCGCTTTTCTCTGTTAATTTACTAGTGTGGAAGTACTCTGGATCCAAATACCCTAAAGTTCCTTGTACTAATGTAGTTATTTGAGTTTGATCCATAGGAAGTAACCTTGAAACCCCAAAATCAGAGACTTTTACAGCATAATTATCATCTAATAGTATATTCGCAGATTTGATATCTCTATGAATGACAGGTATAGAGGCTGCAGAGTGTAGATAAGCAAGTGCATCGGCAGTTTCTGTTGCAATTCTCAACCAATCTTCCCAAGAAATCAAGGGAGCCCCATGCTTTTTAGGGATGTGGTCAGAAACAGTTCCATTGGAGATGTATTCATAAACCAATAATGGAACTTCAGTTTCTAAACAACATCCTAAAAGCTTTACTACATTTCGATGGTTAACTTGTGAAAGAATGATAACCTCATTTATAAATTGCTCAATTTGGCCCTCATCTACTATTCTGGACTTTTTAATGGCTACTACTCGATGATTTGGTAGAATGCCTTTATATACTGTGCCTTGTCCTCCTCGCCCTAGGATGCAATCTGCATCATAATTATTAGTTGCCAACTCTAGCTCTTCTGCTCTAAAGATCTTTATGAACTCAAAACCACCTTCATCATATGAAGATAATTGTTGTTGTAAAAGAAATCCCCCATTTTGTTCAAAGAATTTTTCTCTTAATTTCATGAGCTTTCTTTTCCTTACGAAAAAGTATAACCAAGAAATAATAACGAGGAAAAGTAAGATCCCAAAGCCAATACCTGCATGCCATGTTTAGGGATTATTAATACATCCATTACAAAAATGGAAGAGAGAGTGAAACAGAAACAGTCAATATCACATGATCGTTTGTTTAGTTAAGTGATAGCACATATAATTGAAACTGAATTGATATATAATACTTAAAGATGTTGATCTATATATATATATATATTGGTACTTTTTATGTGAGGTCATTTCCATCTTCGAGAAAAACATTGGCTATTTGAAAAAAGAAAACACCTTAAGCTGTTTTGGAGGTTTCTATATTTGGCGCATAATCCCATTCAATTCTTTACTTATCTTTTGACAAAAAAAGAATGTCGGTTGCAAATACTCTATAGCCCACAGCCATGTTAATATCTCATGCACGAGAATCTTTAAAACAACCCATGCTGTTTTGCCCAAAGAGCCAAAGTTTTTCCCCATCTTCCAAAATATTATTCGACATGGTTATTGAATTAATCTCTTATAAGACTTTGTATTAGATTTTGTACTAGTTAAAATATATGAAAATGTCATAAATATCTTATAATCATATAGAGTTACTTAGATTTAGGCCCCGTTTGCTTTTTGGTAATTTATTTATCTGGGTAAATGTAATTATCTGTGTAATTTTTTTCTTGGGAAACACTTACTCAGGTTAGTGTATTTACCCATGTTCTTTTATTTTCCAAGCAAAAAAGGAAATGACCATTTTAACCATAAAAATTCATTATTAAAAGGGTCATTTTTGTCCCATATAAGTGTTGGAAACTTTTCCCCCAAGTGGGAAAATTATTTACCAACCTAGGTAAACTTTCTCTGGTCCCCACATAAATAGAAAAACAGAACATAGGATTCTTGGTCAATGGGAACCAATATCCCATTTGATTCCCATTGACCAACTTTCCCCCCTCTTAAAATCCCAAAAAAGAATGCCCCCTTAAAATAATATGAAAATTCATTTCTGTACTAATAAATATATAGTCACGATATTTTTAAAATTCATGAGTTTATGGTATGATATACCGGCTCTATGAACTTTATGGAAATCTATGTGCACGTCAAGTACTGTCTTGTCCATTATAAGTTGGCATGAGCTGAAGTGCAAACATGCAATTTGATAAAAATGAATTGATTGGTTGTTCTTTCTTTCTTTAATTATAGCTATTGGTGTATCTTTAATTGATAAAGAAAATTTCTTTCTCCTGGTTTAGCATGCATACAATGTCGTGCCTACATATTTTAAAGTAATTGGATGAAAATAGCTGGTCAAGATATACAGGTTGGTGCTAATTATAATTTATAAAGGGATTTTTTTTTCTTTAATGGTTGTGTTAGGAGTTTTTGAGTAGAGAAGAGTGTCATTTCTTGTTTTTGGACCTTCCAGTAGTGTCTTTGCCTTTGAGAAAAGCTTATGGGAGTAGGAAGATTTTCTCTAATGGTTCTTGGTAGCTTATTTCTCAGGATGTTGCTCAGAACTTTAGTAGGTAGAAAATTGGGCAGCTTAATCCTGGAAAACCTAGAAAAGCTTAGGTCCTGTTTCCCTTCGATAAGTTATTTACCCATGTTTTCTTATTTCTCAAATAAATAAAACAATGTCTGTTTTAGCCATAAAATTTCGTTATTATTAAAATAAGCATTTTTGTCCCATCAAAGTGTTGGCAACTTTTCCCAAAGTGGAAAAGTTATTTAACCACATGGGAGATTGGTATCACCAAGGGAACAATATTACCTAGCCCCCACATAAATCTAAAAGAAATAATAAAACAACATGGGTCTCTTGGACAATGGGAACTAAAATCCCATTGACCAACTTCCCCCCTCTCAAAATCAAAAAATACTTACTGGGGCAATGGGTAACTGTTTTCCAGGAAAGACTTACCCATCAAAGTGTTGGCAACTTTTCCCTAAGTGGGAAAGTTATTTAACCACATGGGAGATTGGTATAACCAAGGGAACAATATTACCTAGTCCCCACATAAATCTAAAAGAAATAATAAAACAACATGGATCTCTTGGACAATGGGAACTAAAATCCCATTGACCAACTTCCCCCCTCTCAAAATCAAAAAACACTTACTGGGGTAATGGGTAAGTGTTTTCCAAGAAAGACTTACCCTGGTAAGTACATTACTCATGTTTTTTATTTCCTAGGTAAATAAGACAATGACCAATTTAGCCATAAAAATCAATTATTAAAATGAGTGTTTTTTGTCCCATCCAAGTATTGGCAACTTTCCCCCTGTGGAAAAGTTAATACCCACTTAGGAGATGGCTATCACTTACCCAAAAAATAAATTTTCCGTAGGCCCCACATAAATCTGAAAAAAAAATCATGGAGTTCTTGGTCAATGGAAAATAAAATCCCATTGACCAACTCCCACCTCCCCCACCCCCCACCTCAAAATCCAAAAAACAATGCCGCCTTAGAGCTAAGAAAATGGAATGGAATAAATGGCATCTTGCTTTTTAATTTAAGGACGAAGTTATTGGAGCAATGCACTTTGTTTTTTCATTGTTCAATAGGCAACATCTAATCACTATCTTTATAGATACTTATGGGCTGTCTTGATAGGTAGAAGAATGGTTGTGCAGATAGTGGGTTTAAGTTTTTGGCAGTGGAAAATGTTGAAACTCTAGAACTAGGAGGAAATTGTTTTTCCCTCCATGGATCTAGAACTCAATGGCACCAAATTCACACCCTCAATCAGTTTCAAAATGCACCCATGTCTCAAATGTGTGAAATTTTCAAAATGAAAATGGAAAGAATTGAACCATGACATTTTTTTTCATGCATACTGTCTTGTTACCATTAATACAATTTGTGTTCATTTATTTTTTGAAGGCATTTATGTTCATTTGTGAATCTTAATTTACATATTATATTAATACACATGTATTTTAAAGAATAGAAAACCTCTGGTGCTGGAAAGACATGGTGTCGAAAGAGTTTTGACCAATCAAAAGCCCACAATTTTGATAAATAACAACTGATTGCCTATCATGTTTATGATTCCAGTTTAATGGTGAGACATTTTTCCGATATCATATCTTTTCCATATCATAGTCAATCCCTTTAAAGAAAATGTGTGTTAGGAGGTTTGAACCTTGAGCAATTGCTTTAAAAACTAAAAAACTAGCCATTTATTCATCACATTTAATCATTACATTATTTGTATTATATTATTTATAATATTTATATAACATGTGATATATATGTGCCATGTCATCATAGTTTGACCTCTAGTTTGAGTGTGGATGAATCTCTTACCCATAAACCTCTACCCTTTTCAGTTTAATGTTCAGTCTTGTTCCCTGAACATTATCTTCAATAAAAGTTAGTTGAGATTGTCATGGTATGAACCAGTAGGCCCTAAGTGGCCTTAGTTCGTGGTGGAAGGACCAACTAAAGACAATAAAATGCTTCAGACAGAGTAGAAATACCTAGGTTCTTGTTTCCAGTTGTGATGGCCTTAGTCCAATGGTGATCATGATGAATGGCAGAGCTTTGTTGATAGGTTGGTAAATGATTAACCTCTATAATGTGCTATTTTCTCCCTCCCAGTTTGTTTTCTGTTTTTTTTTTTATTGTGAGGCCAACACCATTGATTTATACCCTCTCAATTCATTGAAGGTTGGGCATGCTGTCCAAATTTGGAACAAGTGCATTTTTGACGTAAAAAAGGCAGTGCTGAGTGGTGTGGCTCCAACCTACATCTGAAACCAATCTGTTACCCTTTGGTGAACCAAATTGTAGTCTCTATCTCATACTTGCTAGGGGTGAACATTTTCCGATAAAATCAAAAAATTGGTTTGGTTTTAATTTTTTTTATTTGGTTACTTCGATTTTTAATTAATTCGGATCGATTAATTTAGTTTTACAAAATTTTGGTTTTGGTTTTAACTTTCAAGTTAAGTACTTCCATTAACTAAAAAAACCAAATTAAGCAAGGTTTGTGTTTGTATAATATATATTAATATGTTGATGTATATTAATATTTTAAAGAAATTCAGTTTTAATAAACAATCGAACAAAAAATTATGGTTTTAGTTATTTCAGTTTCAATCTGATTTTCCATTTCAAACATTGGTTTGAAAATTTTGGTTTATTCAATTTAATTTTTAAACAATAAACCGATTGCTCACCCTTAATATTTGCTCTCTCTTCTAATGATACCGTGTTTACAGTCCAAAGGGATAATCCCAGTGAGAAAAGTTCAGAATATGCTCAAGCTTGACTTGGTACCCAAGAGTGGTGGGGGGAACTGTTTGGTTGGTTGGTTACCGGATAAAGATATAGACAAATCATGTTGTCGAATACCACAATAAGGAAAGAAACTACTACCTCTGGATTGGTTTTAGAGGTGTGCACTCACCTTGTTTTCAGGGTTTATCACACACTCCATTGGGTCAAAGAACTAAACCAAGTTTTTAAATAAAAAAAGAGGAGGGTTCAAGACCAAAGGTCAAGTATTTCAAACTGGCACATGAACATGAACCACTACATAGAACAGGCATTAATCTTTGGAAAACTCCTTAGAGTGTCTTTCACACTTGGATAAGTGGATTAGTGCACAGATGTCTCAGATACAAAGAAGTTTCAATAATGAAGTCCCGCCCTTTGACTCACAATTATAGTTTGAGACTTGATTCGGATCTTGAGAGAATTAGTTTGGATTGGTCCTTTGAAAGCTTAGGTTACCTCCTCTTGTAGAAGATTCAAAAAGTTAGCGGATTTCTATGACGAGGTGGTGGTGACGCCAAACATCAGGGGAGTTTGTAGTAATAGAGATATGGGTAGAAGAGGTAGAGGAAGATCCATGACTGTTAGGTAGACAACTCTGGCTGTTTCTATATTCCTGTTTAGGTTCATGTTGAGCTTTTCGGTTTGTAGGGTGTAATTGTTTTGAGGGGCATGTTTGCTTTGGGCATTTGATTAATTCTAGATTTATTTTACTAGGCTTAATCCCGATTCTATGTGGGATTAGGGGTTGCAACTTGAGCTTGTACCGATCCAACCTGTAGGCTTAAATGGGCTGGCCTTAGATTATCAGTTCTTGAGTTGGACTCAAGCCTAAAAGTTCAGACTTCTTAATATTTTGGGTTAGGTAGTCCGGACCTGGCCTGATCCTAACCTGATTATATATACATC
This sequence comes from Nelumbo nucifera, assembly GCF_055504915.1. Lineage (NCBI taxonomy): Eukaryota > Viridiplantae > Streptophyta > Magnoliopsida > Proteales > Nelumbonaceae > Nelumbo > Nelumbo nucifera. The sequence goes on along the minus strand of NC_142653.1, from coordinate 48,803,144 downwards.
TATATTCGAATACATAGATACATTTGCATGCATACTTTTTTTAATAAACCATACATATGTTCATACATGCATACACACACATATATGTATATGCATATCAATTTTTAGTGTGAACTGATTGTTCAACCCAAGTTTGGCTAGGCACCCAACCCAATCCAAATGCATCAAATTTTAGTATGAACTAAATTTGAATTTTTAATTTAAACTTGACCTCAACTCAAGATTTAGGCCCAATTCTTATGATTGAGCTTCGATTTAACTAAAACCTAGCCCAATCTGCCCAACTTGCACCCCTATATATGTGGGATTGGGTATAAGCCCCATAATGGCTTTTATTTCCTTTTTCAGTTGAGGCATTGTCTGTGTACTGTTAAATGTATACATATTATATACTTTATTTTAATAAATAATACCTTACTATTTAAGAAAAAAAAAAGAGGATTACCTAGAGTGACCTTAATCACCGGAAAAACTTTGCTTTTCGGCGTGCAGCCTTTCCCATTCTTTATACCATCACCATAACTATCCTTTGGACATGAGCAGTAGTAAGATCCTATAGTGTTAATGCAAATACTTTCACATGAATTGACCTTCGGATCTTCACACTCATTTACATCTAGGGAGGCAGAACAACATAAACAAAGCATTAGTTCAAATATTACTTTTCAAAAATTGCAAGTTAAAACTTAAAATAACATCACATCACATATATATACTAAAAGCTAAATGGTATGGACAAAGCAACAGTTTTACTTAAAATGGAATCCTAACACGTGAAATTTATAGGAATTCGTGTGAAATATTTTGCTACTATTTTTGGCACCAATGGTTCAAGTCATGTTCATGAGCACTTACTAAATATAGGAATGCTATTATTTTTCACGTTAATTTTTTTTTATAAACTTACCAAATCTGAACCTCACTACCCACAAATCTAAACTTACCAAAAACCAAAAGCCAGGGGAATAGAACTTGATAAAACGAAGTAGAGAAACATAAACAAACACTACCAAACAATAGCTACTCAATTCGAGCTTCTGATAACCAAATAAAAGGGACAGGGTGGAGAGCAACGAGATCAGCTATTGTTTCAGCAGTCTGGGAAGAGAGGAACACTAGGATCTTCCAAGGAAAAGGAAAATCAAAGGATGAATTGGTAGAAAAACATAACCACCGATTTCTTAAATTGGCTGAAAACATTGGATCTGTTCAAGGTTTTTACAGTAGATGACTGAGGTTGGAGTACAGTAGCAGGCTCCTCTTCCTCATTCCCACTATTCATGTAAGCTGATCTCCTCCTCAACAGAATAAAGCTAAATTTTGGTGGTAGTTCTGTAGGTAACCCTGATCTCCAACCACCTTGATGATTGAATCCTTCCCAAAACTTTTGACTTTGTCTCATCCCCTCCTCCTAGAGAGGACGCCTTTATACCTCTGACATGTACTCAAATCAACTAAGTTTTGTCCCAATTATATGGGGTCAACTACATTGGATCTGTTCTGTCATGCTACTATGTTCAGTGCTATATTTACTGTTAAATTGTGGTCCATTAAATCATTTCTCTACTTCAACCCATGTCCTTTTTGGTCTGCTCTTTAGCTTTTTCTAGACACTCCAACTTGTAAAAATCACTCACTGGTGCTGTAAGCAGTTTACAACACAGACATGGTACTCAATTTGAAGTCTGCATATGAATTGTTGTTGTTGTTGATAAGCAACAGAAGTGATTGTATTAATAAATTTAAAATCTCCTGATGGCCCAATTCATGAGTGGCATGCTAGATAATACACAAGATGCAAGACAAAATCAAGGAAATTACAAATTTACTCATAGCAAAGGTAATCCCCATTCTAGACTCTCCTTTACAACCCCCAATCAAGTACTTAGCTCATTGCAACATAACTTCAAAAGGTCACAACCTGGTTTTTTTGACACAAACCTTTATTATTCTGTTTTATTATTTGGTTGTAGATGACAATAAGGCAGTTCATATCAGATATCCTATTACAACCTGTCTGACTTGAGTTCAAACCTCATTCTTGTTGCCAACGAGTTCTAAAAGCTAACAATGCAAAGCTACCTGGGTAAAGCAACAAACCAAAACCTATCATGCTACAGTCTCAAATTGATGACAGTAGACCAATTCATCAAAGTAGTTCAAGTCAAGTGATAGTGAAACCTCTGTTCTACTCAACTAGCATGCAACAAATCAAGATTGGTGCCATGGGATTAATGCTAACATGAAATCATCTGTTCTACTCAACTAAAATGCTAAATTAATGCTAACCTGAAATACTCTCTATTTTACCAAACTCACAAAGGGGGATAGACTGATGTTGCCATGGGATTATGTAGATACAAGCAAACTCAAAGATGATAAACTGACCCAAGTTCTTATTTTGATAATGGGATCTTCACCCATCTTGAAGGGAAGAAAAAAAATGTTTAGGGAACACAGAAGAAGATTTCTCTTGCAAATTCTCGTAAAAAAGTAGGATATACTCAAATACACCACAGAAATCACATCAGCGCCCCACAGGCTCATCTCAATGTGCATTGGGAACATCTCTTCTACTTGTCGTTGAAAGAATGATGTTTATTTACAATACACGGTTGGAATGTGATGTGGGGCATGCCCTGTGGGGCCCCGAGTTTCCAGAATGCAGTCCTAAGAATAATTCAACACTGTAAGGGTGTTAGGTGGGGCAGGGGCTGAAGTGGAAGCTAGGGCGACCAAGCATGCCTTCCTGGAAGTTACCCATTACCTGAAGGACCAGATTACCCATTTTGATAAGCACCGGATTGGTGCCATTTTCTTATTTTGATAAGGACCAGATTGGTGCCTTCTTAAAAATCTACTCAAACCACTGACCCCAAATTACCTCAAGGACCAGAAATCTAGTTAAGGATTTAGAAAATTAAAACATGGAGGGTACTCATTCAAATTTTCCACAGCTGGGCATGATAATCTGGAATAAAATTATTCAAATTTAGAAAGACTTTAATCTGGAATAAAATTAAAACCAGTTTGACTTAAATCAAAACAAATAGGAATTGCTAGACTTAGTTCAACAACCTCTGAGTTCAAAGGCAGAATATGAATAATAAAGTTTTTAATGAGGAAGTGACGGATAATAAATAGGAACAATAAAGTCTTTCAGTTCAAAACAACCAGTGAGTAAGACTTTAAGGAGGGAGTGAGGGATAATAAAGTCTCAGTTAAGCAACCTCTGAGTTCAAAGGCATCTTGATGGGTGATCTTCAAATGAACTTGTTAGAGATCTTGCGTTCATCTCCTAGACCATTAAGTATTATTACCAGAAGCTGTCCTATACCAGAAGTGTTGGAGTTGAAAGTAAATTTTGATGGTAGTGCCATTGGTAACCCCGTTTCAGCAGGGGTTGGTGGTCTGTTCAAGAAGAGGGATGTCAAAATTTGGTGGGTTTTTAGTGGTCCGATATAGGGGTGTCAACGGTATTCGAAAATCCGATTTTGAATTCGATATTCGACATAATCGAATCGAATTTGGATAATTCGAATATTTAATCGGTCGAATTTGGATATCCTATTCTTACTGAATAGTTAATCGGATTCGAATTCGGATATGACCTGATTCGATTCGATAAATATCCGAATTCGACCGATTATTTAATTCTTATATAAAATATTTTATATAATATATATAATAATTAAGTTATATAAATAATTTATATATTTATTAATTAGCTAAAATAATTAATTAATCAAATTCGAATCGAATCGAATATTCAAATATTTAATCAGATTCAAATTCGGATATTAATTTTCAATATCCGTCAGATATCAAATCGAATTCGGATATCAAATTTTCTAATCGGATTCGAATTCGGATATTGCCCGATCCGATTCGAATTCGATCCGTTTACACCCCTAGTTTGATAGGGGCATCTCACTCAACAAAGGCTGAAATTCTAGCTATCCTCACAAGTCTCTGAATTGCAAAAGACAAAACTCTGCAAACACAATAAAATGGTTAGGAGAGAAGGATGACCTTGGAGGTTAGCCCACTATCTGACAGAGGCCAGAGACATCTTGGGTTCCTTGCATGTCAACCTTAATTGGGTTCCTAGGGAACTAAATTCTATAGCTGATCAATTGGCAAAATTTGGATATGCTAGGCATGGTTGTACAGGAAAATAAAATATACCTCACCTAGCCTAGGGTTGTTAATGGCCTCCGAAAGTCTGATGTCCGTTTCGATATCCAATCCAAATATCTTGGATTAGGATTATGTGTTTACACAATCAGATTGGATCTGGATTTTGCAATTTGCATTACTGGATGTGGATTTAACTCCATCCAATCCAGTTAAAATCCAAATTCGATTATATTATAATATTCATTGATTTTAATATATAAATTTAGATAGTCATATTTGAAATTATAAAATATATAATTGTATATTATATTATATATGAAAATATATATAATATATTTAGTATGTCATATTTATATGAATTTATTAAAAAGTCATCAACTTTTTAAATTTTTTTTTGTATTTTAAAAATTAAAGCAGTGTCGGATTAAATTTGAATCTGATCCAAGTTCATTAGGATTCAAATTCGAACCCAGGATCTTCAAATCTGATCAGAATTCGGATTGGATTCAGATGTCATTTTTCAATATTCAGATTGGACTCAGATATTGTTAAATGCAATCCATTTACAGACCTCACCTAGCCCACTACTCCTGATTTACTGATTATCTATAAGTGGGATCAAGTGCTGGATCTGCAATTGAATGCACATCCATCAAGCAAGCATGTAAGTATGGTCAGCTACTAATAAATAACCAGCAGGTCCAAATGCATTTTCTGCAGCCTTGGTTGAAGCATTTTATTGTGACTGACCATAAAATATACACACAATTCCTATAGTTTTAAATTCAAAAGACCAAATCATCTGGTCTTTTTGATTTGATCACAACAACTAGGGTTGTAGACATGAACCCCCTCTTGATGTGCTCAATTGTTTTAAAGTAAACTGCTAATCATACTTGTCAACACATCAGGTGATTCTGGGTGACAGTGGGGTACCTAGTTGCCCAGGTGGGCTCCTAGGCAATGCCAAGATGATAATAATTTTATAAAATAAAGATCTAAGTTTTTGATATATCACTAGTTTTATATACCATTCAGCATACATATCATTTGAAAGAATAACAATTCTTGTGATTAGGGTGCAACCAAAGCATTAATGTGCAAAAATCATGCGACTATTTTACTTTATAAGAAGCTTACTTTCCATAATTTTTATAGTGAGGGAACCTCAATTTGTACTAAATTTAATGCTTTCATGGCCTTCAGATTTTCTGATCTCACAACATTTTGGAAATAGTGGTTTAGAATGATAACCAATGTTTGTTTGATATATTCATTGAGAAAATACCCACACCCTTGGCAAGTTGGCATCTAGCAATGTATCTTTCAAAAAATAAAGAAAACAAATGTTGGCATGAGCCTTTCCTTTTCTTAAACATTAAAACAAGGCAACAAGTGTACCAACTTCATTGCTAATAAGGGTATCAATGAAGAAAACTTCTATGATTATAATACCATCAATGAGTTTCCAAGCATGGGAATGTTGCTACATGCTTAAAGAATACTTTGGTATTCCGTCTATTTGTGTAGGTCAATGGTCTTGTTGGTTTATGATTGGTTTTTTTTTCTATATTTTAAACCATGTATTAGGTCAGGATGAGAAAGTTAGGTTGTGTGCTCTATTTTTGGGTGAGGTGCTTATTACTCTGATTGCCTCATCTGGACTGACTCTCTACAAAACTCTATTGCCCTGCTTATTGAGGCTGAAGGTTGATAGATATAGTCAATCAGTTGTAATTGAGATTTTTTACCAATCAGAAAAATAAAATTAGGGGTGCAACTTGAGTGGGGATCAAAAACACTTTATAAATCTTATTGAGGCTGAAGGTTGATAGATATAGTCAATCAGTTGTAATTGAGATTTTTTACCAATCAGAAAAATAAAATTAGGGGTGCAACTTTAGTGGGGATCAAAAACACTATAAATTGAATCCTAATGAATCCTTGGCTACTTTCTACAGAAAAAGAAATTCCTATGAGTTGATAGTAGTGACTGTACCCACTAGTGAAGTAGAAAATTGTCTAGTTTTTTGTAGTGAAGTAGAGAAAAATTATTGCCACTTTCAATTTTTATTGTGTTTTCACCTATAGTTTCCCCACCCAATAGGGCTTTGCTTACAAGATGATGATAGTAAGGGAAATCTATGAGTCGAGAAAATAGTACATAACTAGTAAAGAAGAAACCCCAATAAAATGTTAAATAAAAAACTCTTTAAGAAACCTAAATTCTCCATCTCCAAAAATTTGAACATGAAGACAGATATATATTCTTTATTCCTCAAATGATTTCTTTATGCTTTGACATACCTACGTTTGAATTTGGCTTGACCTACTGCCGTGTTTATGCTTCAACAATCCAATATGTCTTCTATTTAGGGCTTCACAAAAGATTGGGGTACCAACTAGAGGCTGATGGATGAAATTCCTGCATATGAGGGGAAAGAGAGGTGAAGATATATAAATAAAGATATCTCATAAGAAAAAAAATATAAAATCAGAAAGGAGAGAAGATGAATATCATTCGCACAAGTAGGAATGGAGTACCAGGAACAAATCTTCTGGCTTCAACCCAAACCCTCTAGTTTCAAATCTTCAAATCTTTATTCACAAATTTGTGGCTTCAAATCCTTCTCTCCGAGCATATATTCACAACCGATCCACAGTTATCTTGAAATCTCCACTCTCACATCCACAGTTCTCTTGAAATCGAACTCTATGCATGGATTCTCACAGTTCTCAAATGATAAGTTAAATGGAGGAACAAAGATATGGCATCGAGATTCAAGGAAAGGATGATTTAAAGTGAGAGATATTCATCATTACGTTTAACGAATCCCTCCTTTGGCGCGACATAGCTGTTTTGGCGGGACCCCTGTTTCACTGGTCAATTGGTTATTATTTTCTTTTTTTTTTTTTCAAAGTAATAACTGCCGGGACTCATCATTCGGTTACATTATATGGCCTCTTAAAATTTGACCGCCGGCTCCTACTCAAAACGTGAGCGGGCAAATTTGTGCATTGATGTTGTTGGGATTTGTTGGCATGGCACACGACCGCCGGATACAAGCCGCCGGCTTATGGGAAATTTCTTGTAATGTAACCAATTTTTTCAAGAATCTGTGGTGCTACAAGTGCGAAAGGTGCAAGATGGATTTGGAGAATATGAAAATGAAGGATTCTTAGACCATTAAAAATTATTATTCTAGATTAAGAGAAATTGTCAATCAATTAGTGTGTAGAAAAATATAATCCAATAATAACCACTATTGAGGTGACAAAAGATATCACCACTCTCTTAGTGACAAAATTGGTAGGCTCTTTAGAAGCTTATGAAAAAAGAGTAAGTAGGTGTAATGAAAGCTCTATAGAGAACACTTATCAACCCAAGCTCAATATAAGGTCTCAAAAATCCAAAAGAGGTGAAAGAGAATTTAGAGAAAATTTCGAAAAAGATGAAAGTTGTAGAAATGAGAAAAATGGAGGAAATATTAGGATAGATAAAAAAAAGGAAAATATTTGCCATGCCATATTTGCAAGAAAACTAGTCATCTTGAGAAAGATTATTGGTTTCAGGGAAAACCATAATGTCAAAATTGTAAAGAAATTTGGTATGTAGAAAAGGATTGTTGTCTTAAGGAAAGACAACAAGTTAATTACTCTGAAGAGAACGATAAAAATAATTATCTATTCTACGCTTGTCATGCTGCTTTAGAAGTGAAGGATGATACTTGGTATTTGGATAGCGGCTACAGTAATCACATGACAGGTAATGAGAAGATCTTTAAAGATATAGGAAAGTCAGTTAAGTCACAAGTCACGCCTAGCAATGGAGAATTATTAGAGGTCGAAGGTAAAGGACCTATCATTATTAAGACAAGGAATGGGATACAATTCATACAAAATGTGTGTTGTTAGTCACAAGATTGAAGACAAATCTATTAAGTGTTGGGCAAATGGTGGAAAGAGGATAGTCTTTGCTCTTCAAAGGCGATTCATGCATGATATACAACAACAAAAATAAAAATTTGGTGATTGCTAAAAGTACTTCATAAAAAAAAACATGATGGGGAATCTTCTATCCATTCAATTGATGAATGACATATGTGAAGGATACTTGCTTGGTAAGCAAAATTGAAAATTGTTTCTATCAAGCAGTGCATGGAGAGCCAAAGCAATCCTATAGCTTGTACATACAAATGTCTGTGGACTAATGATAACGATATCCTTCGAACAAATCAGGTACTTCATTCTCTTCATTGATGATTGTAAGCATCAGAAAATGGGCTCACTTGTGACTTGGGCTGGAGACCGAATCACCACCCACCAAGTAAATGAAAAAGAGGTGATGCAACCTCTAGGATTTACATTGGAAAGCACTTTTAATTTATTAGTGACTTCAAAGCCCGAGGCATCGACTAACCAAATCGAGTAAGACTCGGATTGGAGAGGGAAGAGATTAGACACCCCTCTCCCGGGCCCAATAGGTGGGGCTCACATGGGATTCCAAATAAGCCAAATTAAAGAAAGTAATTCAATAACTAATTAAGAGCAATTAATAATCAATAATGTTGAGCGAAAACATGAGCAAGCCACCACAAGAAAAAAAACTAACTAAATTATTTTATTTTAATTTATCTCCCCTTTTTATTTAATTTTATCATTTGTATATATTTTTATGAAAACCATTTTTATCTTTATTTTTTTATTTTTCTATTACCTATTTTTTTTATTCTTTTAATTTGTATTATCATTTTTTTTACTTCATTCCACTTTCAGTAACATATCCTCTCCTACCACCTAAGTATGTCCGAGTTGGCTGCCTAATCCTCTCGATCCCTTTCATGCTGCTGATTCTATATAGGGAAAGATCATTTCTATGTTGTTACCTATCTCCCATTGTCATCCCGGTTCCTCTTTTTTTTTTATTCTTACTCTTTTACAAGAATGATCTGGGTGGTTATAGTCGGTGTATGTGAAATCTTTTGTCGGGGAGGAAATTAAGCTCAAACACGACCACCAGTGTGCCTAAAATCTTTTGTCGGGAGGAAATTAAACACACACGATTGGGCCAATTATTAGACAAAATAAAACAGATCTGGGTAGACTTCCGGACCGACGAATCAATTCAACAGAGCTCCGTCATCGGTTCCGACGGTTCCGATGACTTCCCGGACTCTGGTCATTCATCATAAAACATAGGTAGAATGAAACAAGGAAACAAGAGAGCCATATAAAAAAAGAAACATAGAGGCATATCATTACGATAATGATAGGAATGGAGTAAGTGAAACAAAATCAATTAGTAAACACCGGTAATGATATATGAAACAGACTTCTACGGATTACCTTACATGATTAACTTCTGTGTAAGTAGAATAAAACAAGAGAAACTCATTGAGGAACAATCAGAAATTACAGCTAGAGAATTGTAAATCAATCTGCTGAGTGAAGAAATGACTAAACATCAAAAATCAACAATTGGGAGAAGAAAATATGAACCTAAAGGCATAAGCTTTAGTTGCATTTTGTCTGTAATAGAACTTGGTTCGATGGTTATACCCATCACCAATATAGACGAAGGATTCAGTACATTACCAACTCACATTGGAAGTCTCAGTAACAGAAAAATGAAAATAGTAATAAGAAGAAAGAAGAAACGAACACCTTCGAAGTAAAAATAAAAAGTAAAATAAAATAAAACCAAGAACAGATCACGACAACAAGATTAAACTGAATGTAAATGATGAAAAAGGTGCTATAGAAAAAACACACCCATCTTGCTTTTTACAGAGACAACTCAACATGGTTCATTGTCGTCTCGACCTGCGATCGAATATTGCATCTAAGGAAGGGAGGGTGGGTTAAAACTAAGAGAAGAGTAAGGGATTACCAGAGGAAATTACTTCGACACGAACGAGTATTTTGGCCTGAAATCGGCTGGTGCTACTGGCAAAGACTAGCTTATTTAAGTGTCACACTATGTTTGAGGAATTAGTGCTAACGACGAAAAACCGAGGAGGATGACTTGATACCTCCCGAGAGATGATGTTGAGTCACCGAAAAGAGAGAGTCATGAGAAGACCTTGCCGTTTTTTATTCACTGCCATTGTGATGAGTGAAGTAGGGGATGAACAGCTTCTTGCCCCTTCCGAGCCCTCCCCCTCAATTCTCCTCCTTGTTTTTCTGCCAAAAATGAAGCACCCAACACCTCTTTTTAAAGAGTGTCCAAGGATAGCTTCATGAATTTTTAAAAAACTAGGGTGAAATTGGTGGTTTTGGGTATGCGAGTCAAAGAGGGATTAATGGGTTAAACCGGGGTTTGGTGCAATGATGGGTGGCTCTGGTTTAAAGAAAAGTGGAGGATTGAGATTGGTTCGACCAAAAAGAGGTTTTTGTGCTAGTAAACTAGCGAGCTTGATGGAAATGGAATCTTTTCCGATGGATGGGTAAATTGGAGGTGTTTTTGGTGAAAATTGGTAGGGTGAGATTTTTGGAGGTCCTGAGCCATTTAGTGGGGTTGGATTGGGCCATATAGGCCAAGATCGGACAAATTTGGAAAAAGGCTTGCTTCAACTAATCTAGGGATTCAAAACAGAATCTAGGTATGATCAATGGGAAAACAAGGTTTGCTTTGGATGAAATTTCTCGGGGTAGGGTTTTTGGGTAGTCTGAGATGATTGGTAAAATCAGATCGGTCAAATGTGTTCCGATCAAAAGGACTTGGGATTTGGCTGATATAGTGCCTTGAAACAGAATCTTGGTATGGCAAAAGGTAAATGGGGGGTATTTTGGGGAAAATTGGCAAAGTGATGTTTTAGAGTGTTCGGAATCTGATGGTGATGTCTGATTAGTCTTGGGGGTCAAGATCGTAGGAATTTAGGTTAACGGGATATTTTATAAAGAAATCTGTTTAATGGGCGGACAAATGGGGGAATCTAGCTTTGAAACTTTATGGGTAGGTGTTTTGATGTGTTCAAAGTTTAATGGTGTGATTTGATCAGTTCAGATGTATCAAGATCAAGGGGATGTGGGTTCTGAGTGTTTAGGTTAATGAGATTGGATGAAATGGAATCTTCGCTTGATGAAGGGGTAAATGGAGGAATCTTGAGTTAAAATTTTATAGATAGGTATTTTAGGAGGTCTTAGGTCTGATGCTTATGTCTAATCTAATCATTGAGGTATAAGTGGGGGCCAATCGGGGCCATCGGATAGGTATCAAACAAGTTTGATGGTGAATTTAAGGGTTTTTTGGTAGAACTCGGGTTTCTTAGGTTTTAGGTGTTTCGGAGAGGTCCGAAGGGTTTGATAGGGTGTTTGGGGTGAATTAAAGGTTCAGACGATGAACTAAGTAAAAATCAGGTGCTAACAATGATTATACAAGAATGGCGTGGGTTTATTTTATGTATGAAAGGTCAAGAGTCTTGAAGATTTTTAAAAGGTTCAAGAATTTTGTTGAAAAACAAAGTGGCCAAAGCATAAAGGTGAACAAAAGTGATAGAGGAAAAGAATATACTTCTTATGAATTTGACAAGATTTGCAAAGATGATGTCTTGGAGCATTACTTGACCATCGCCTACGCTCCAAAGCATAGTGGAGTTTCAGAAAGGAAGAATAGAATAGTAATGAAGATGGAAAGATCAATGCTCTTGGAACAAGGCATGCCTAAGATTTTTTGGGCCGAAGCAATATATATTGCAGTTCATCTACTTAATAAATGTCCAAAAGGAGCAATAGAAAAACAAGGCATTTGCTATGTTCACATTCCAGTAGGAAAAAGGAACAAGCTAGAAGATAAGACAAAAAAGGGAATATTCCTGGGATATAGTATGCAATCAAAAGACTATAGAATTTATAGCCTAAAGAGCAAGAAGCTAATTATTAGTCGAGATTCGAGATGTAGAGTTTGATGAGAATGCTACATGGAACTGGAAAAAAGAAAAAGTAGAGATACATAACATCATGGTACCAAAAGTACAAAAACTAAGGCCTTTTATTAATGAATGAGAAGAAGGATAAAAAAGTCCTCAATCTACAACATCACCATCAACTCCATCATCAGCCACAATACAAGAAAACAAGAAGAGTTATCTCTAGAATTGCCACCAAGAAGGATGAGGCCACTTAGTGTTAGACAGTTTTGTATGCCCTTAGCTCCAATCAGTTTTGATGTACTTTTGACATTTAGTGTAAATGAATAAAGTGCATTTTGTATTCATGTTGTCTGGTATGTTTCTGTGTAAGACCCTTAAACTGGACACTTAATGAGACTTGTGTTACTTTATAATCTTCACAGCCGTTGGATAAGTCTGGGGAGATTTATCCTGCTAAGGCTGACACTGGTGTGCTGCCAAGTGTTGGGGTGGCCTGTCTCAGTTGCCAGGGTGATTGATGAGCAAAACTGGAAAGTTACACCTGACCCGTAGACTCGATTATGATATAGCACTAGGTGTCGGATTGGGTTGTCTTTGATATACCAATCAGTGAGATCCTTAGTGGGGGTCAAAACCTGGGTATGTTGGGACAGTCTGAGAATTCATCTGAGTGGGTGATCATAGTGACAGGATCAGCCCCTTTGTCGGACAAAGGTAATGATCGGGGATGCACTCTCTCTGATGGAAACCAAACTACTGGTAGTTGATTTCAATCGTTGGAATTTTGTTTTGCAAAATTTACATATAAGATATATAGATATATACGGTTTCAAAATTTTTTCAAATGGTTTTAATTCCCGGGATCCATATGACCAGAGAGTGCAACACTGTTCCTTGCAGCCGAGGGAGAGAGGTCCTCTCTTGTCGGACAATGTTTGATCATTATGGGCTGAGAGGTTAAGTGTAAGGCCATTTAGGGTTATACCTGATGGGCTAATCTTGCATCTGCTCACAGTCCCTGGGTTTTTATAAGATGGCTTGACCCAGGGACCACTTAATGTAAGTGTTGGGCACATAGAGTCCATGTGATGGGCTCAGGGGGTTCACTGGGCTCTCCAGTGAATTCGGCTATGCCTTGTAACAAAGGCTGGGCCGAACCCATGTAGCTGATGTGTAGATCAATGTTTGGGTCCCACGCCATACAAAGAAGCCCAACTGGGCAGTAGTTTGGAAGCCTGTTGAGCACTTAATACATATTGGGCCTAAAGCCCATATCTAACTGGCTGATTTAATTACCCACTTAAAGGGGCGGATTTGAGATTAGGGCAAGCCAAAGGATTGGGTCTTGACCCTATCCATTCTTGGAGGCCAAATTCAAATAAAGATTTGAATCTGGTAACCATCTGATGAGATCAGGAGTGGGCTGACCTAATCTACAGATAGGATTAAGATAATTCCCTATCCAAATACAGATTTGGATTGGGATAACTCCTAATATGATTAGGAGGTTTCTTAATCGCTAAGAAAGAGGAGAAACCCTAATCTTGAATTACAAGAATTCGAACCAAGGATTTAGCAAAAAAATCCTCCTGCCAACTTCATCTCTAGAGTCCTCTTCCAGCCGCCGCCATTCACTGCCTGGTTTGATCTCTCTAAGAGGGAAAGATCAAGAAGGTGTTCTTGATATCAGTCTTTGCTGAAAGGCTGATTGTGTATGGTGCTCTTCGCTTCCATCGAATTCTTGTGAAGAATTTGGTTTGTAGGATGAACACTACTGGTTCTGTTCCAGTATCTCTGCGTCATCTTCAGTGGGAGCAGATCTTGGGAGTATTCTTTGGGCGTGAACACCGACGTTGGGAGATATTGAGTCTCCGTATTAGGTATAACCCTTCCCTTTCTCTTTGGTTTAGATCTGGTTCGGATTTGGTTCGATTAGATCCTTGAATATTGTATTCTAAAATCAGGGAATATGATTCCCAGTTGGAAGGGAGGAGAGAAAATTTTTCAAATTCGCCCACCCTGTTCCACTGCATTCTTGGCATCCATACGATGGATCTCTCCTTCCTTTCAGTAGTATCAGAGCATAGGTTCGAATCTTGAACCAGGAAAATCATATCTGAACCTGCGCAAATGGGTATAAGTTGTTCTACCTGGATTTGCGCAGATTGTTGCTTTTATTCCAAGGAATTGTTTCTGGATATGGGAGATTGATCTGAAATTAATTTTTGTTAAATCTGAAATTTATTTCGAACTGTTCTTAATTTATTTCTTGATTTAAATGGGTTGTTCGTACATGGAGATCGAAGTGCAGATTTGGCGCAAATAATCTACGCAATCTTTTTTGCAGTTTCTATTCTATTCGGTCTGTAAAATAATTTTTTTTTTTATTTTTCTAGACTGAATGAATAGGATTCAATCAAGAATGTAATTAATTAATAGAAATTAGGTTTCTATAATTCTTTTTCTTGATTGAAGATGGTGGCGGCGCTAGAGATTTGCAGATCGTGTTATCGCATTCTGCGTTTTGTAGTTTATGAAATTGCAACCCTTGATTACTAACCTCTGTTTTGCAGGTGGTACGAATAGTCCATATCTGATTTGTGATTGTCTAAAATCAAAAATATTAATTTCAGATCTTTCTTGAATTGTTTCTTGAATTAAAAAATGGTTTTGGACCGTTTTCGGACCAGATTGGACCAAAGTTGTTTGGACCGAATCTAGGGTTCAAACAGGGCTGTTCTCAGCCCTGATTTCTCCCACTTTCAGGTCTGAAACTAATCTTTAATTGGAAGAACTAATTTGACCCAACCTGTAAAGCGTAGTTTTAAAGAGTTAAAACTGCAAAAGCCAATTTTGTGTAAAAGCTTTATGGGCCGAACTGCTAACTGCTATTCAGCCCATATACCTAGATAATGTTAATTGTTAATATTATGGATTATAAATGGGCTTATTAATGGGCTTTACAGAAAGTAATTGATTGGATCAATTCTTCCATTACATGCGATGTGTGGATGTTTGATGTGCTGCGACCATGGGCCATAAGCCTGAAAAGGGACACGTGCGGAAACCCTAGCCGAATTGGGCCATTACATAAGTTAGTGGCTCTCGCGCACGCTATGGCTGAATGCACATCATTGCCATGGTGTTCCTTACGGTCATTGGATGACCCCTTCCTTTCGTCGTGGGCCCCATAACCCTGAAAAGGGACACGTGCGAAAACCCTATCCATATTGGGCCACCAGAAATCTAACTTTATGAAAGTCAGTGGGAGCCACTTTGTTTTGACCTAAATTAACTTGGGCGTAATCACTTGTTCCTTTCAGTAATATGAGTGCATGTAATAAGGAGATCCATATGATGGACTCTCTAAAGGCCTTCCGTCATTAGCACGATGATGGGTCCTTCAGTAATGAAGAAACACATCATAAAATTGGGCTATCCATTTGCTGTTGGGTCTACCAAAGTGTTTCATAAGATGATAGGGGCGTCATAGACCGATATGGGAGGGGCTTCACCAGAAAATGGGAACTTCTCACGGTACCTTGGTGTAACCTAAATATGATGGGTGAGTACTCACTGGACAGAAAGGTTTATCCTAAAATGGCTATGAACCTTGTATGACAGAAGCTAAAGGGAAACTCATATGATGAGTGGATATGATCCGTCACAGAGAGGTAGTAGGGTTATGCAGTTGAAACAGTTGGTTCCACGCACCCTATGTGATTTCCCACATTTCAAGAGACATTTCGTCGTCTCCGTCACTGAGATAGGAGGGAAATGTCGGAGATGAACAAATGGAAATGGAACATAGATTAAAAGCCATATCTATGTAAGTAACATGAGTCAAACTAAGGTTATGGACTAACGTTTTGTTGTTTTACTAGAAAATGGAAAACGAACAATTTGCTAAGTTGCTTGACGGCAGCAAATTTAAGGGCCCAAACTATGCCGACTGGTACAGAAACCTTATGCTAGTCCTGACTTCAGAAAAATTAGATAAAGTGGCAAAGAATCTTGCACCGGATCGTCCGGGAGACAGGGCTTCAGAAGCCTGTAGGAGGGAATACCAAGAGTGGGAGGAGAAAAACTCCCAAGGCCATTGCTATATCATAGCCTCTTTAGATAATCCGATACAGAGGCAGATCGATCAGATCGAACTCGCCAAAGACATATTGGATAGTGTAAAAACTATGTATGAAGAGCAGAACCGTTCTACTCGCCAAAAGGTCCTGAAGCAGTTCATGACCGCGCAAATGACCAAGAGGCAGCAAGTTCATGACCATTGTCTCCGGATGATGAGTTACATAAACGTAGAATTAGTCTTTAGAGAAGGAATACTTGTACTTAAGGATTGACTTTATGTACAAAACTTAAGAAGAAATTTGATTTCTGTTTCTAAACTATGTACGGATGGATATACTGTCTGTTTTAGTAATATGATTACTATTAAAAGGAACAATAAATTCATCGCATGCGGGGAACTGGAGAACGATCTCTATGTTCTACATCCTTCTCTAGAAACTAACTTAACCGAAACTACGTCGGTTGAAATTACCAAGAAAAGGACTCGTGATATAGTTAGTCCCACGTGCTTGTGGCATTACTGACTTGGCCATATTGGTATTGACGGAATCACAAGACTAGTAAAGGATGGTCCTTTGGATTTTCTAACCGTAGAAGATCTTTCCACTTGTGAGCCTTGCCTCCGAGGTAAGATGACAAAATGACCATTTAACGGTAAGCCTGAAAGATGTAAAGGCACGTTTGACCTTATACATACTGATGTATGTGGTCTCCTGAGTGTTAGGACTCATAACCAACACGTGTATTTCATCACCTTCACCGATGATTACTCACGATATGGTTACGTGTACCTAATGAGACAGAAGTCCAAATCCTTTGAAAAGTTCAAGGAGTTCAGACAAGAAGTCTATAAACAGTTAGGGAGAGAAATTAAGGCCCTTCGATCAGATCGAGGTGGTGAGTATCTCTCTGACGAATTCAGGAACTACTTGAAGGCCAATGGGATAATATCACAGTTAGCTCCTCCTGCAACACCACAACTTAACGGTGTTTCAGAGAGGAGGAATAAGACATTGTTAGACATGGTCCGGTCACTTCTCACACGCTCGGAATTACCCACATCCTTTTGGGTATATGCATTAGAAACTGCAATCTACGTGCTGAATCGAGTTCCAACCAAATCGGTTCCGAAAACTCCATACGAACTTTGGACTGGAAAGAAACCAAGTGTCAGACACTTGAAGATTTGGGGTTGTCTTATGCACGTTAAAAGAACGAGTGCGGACAAGTTGGAATCCAAGACCAGCCATTGCCTATTTGTAGGCTACCCAAAGGATTCGGTGGGTTATCTATTCTATGACCCAAGTGAGCAGAAAATGTTCTGCAGTTGAAATGTCCAGTTCTTAGAAACCGATTATATCCTGGACACCCATCATCAGAAAATAGTTCTTGATGAGAGCTCAGGAGCAGTGGGAGATGTCCCACAAGTTCTAGGTAGTGACCAACCTAGAAGATCCACCCGGGTATCCAGGCCACCAGTCCGTTATGGTTATGACCAGGATAGTTACTTGGTGGAAGCCTTGACTAGTGAGGAGGATCCCGTGACTTACGCGGAAGCTATGTTGGACATAGATTCCCAAAAGTGGGTGGATGCCATGAGAGCCGAGATGGACTCAATGGAGGCCAATGGAGTCTAGACTCTAGTAGATTCGCTCTCCGGGGTAAAAGCAATCGGTTGCAAATGGATCTTTAAGAGAAAGAAGGGCCTCGATGGCAAGGTTGAGACATTCAAAGCTCGTTTGGTGGCGAAAGGGTATACTCAGAAAGAAGGCATCAACTATGGCGAAAGGGTATACCCAGACTCCATTGGTCTCCATTGAGTCCATTTCAGCTCTCATGGCCTCCACCCACTTCTGGGAGTCTATGTCTAACATAGCTTCCGCGTAAGTCACGGGATCCTCTTCACTAGTCAAGGCTTCCACCAAGTAACTATCCTGGTCATAACCATATCGGACTGGTGGTCTGGATACCCG
Organism: Nelumbo nucifera; assembly: GCF_055504915.1. Taxonomy (NCBI): domain Eukaryota; kingdom Viridiplantae; phylum Streptophyta; class Magnoliopsida; order Proteales; family Nelumbonaceae; genus Nelumbo; species Nelumbo nucifera. Next base: position 48,785,077 of record NC_142653.1, on the reverse strand, counting down.
GGTGGACCTTCTAGGTTGGTCATTACCTGGAACTTGTGGGACATCTCCCACTGCTCCTGAGCTCTCCTCATCGAGAACTATTTCCTGACGATGGATGTCCAGGATGTAATCAGTTTCTAAGAATTGGGCGTTTCGACTGCAGAACACTTTCTACTCACTTGGGTCATAGAATTGATAACCCACCGAATCCTTTGGGTAGCCTATAAACTGGCAACGGCTGGTTTTAGATTCCAACTTGTCCGCACTTGTTCTTTTAACGTGTGCAGGACAACCCCAAATCTTCAAGTGTCTTACACTTGGCTTCCTTCCGGTCCAAAGCGAATATGGAGTTTTCGGAACTGATTTGGTTGGAACCCGATTCAGCATGTAGATAGCAGTCTCTAATGCGTATCCCCAAAAGGATGTGGGTAGTTCTGAGCGAACGAGAAGTGACCGGACCATGTCCAACAAGGTCCTATTCCTCCTCTCTGAAACACCGTTGAGTTGAGGTGTAGCAGGAGGAGCTAGTTGTGACACTATCCCATTGGCCTTTAAGTAGTCCCTGAATTCGTCAGAGAGATACTCGCCACCTCGATCTGATCGAAGGGCCTTAATTTCTCTCCCTAACTGTTTCTCGACTTCCTGTCTGAATTCTTTGAACTTTTCAAATGATTCAGACTTATGTCTCATTAGGTACACGTAACCATATCGTGAAAAATCATCTGTAAAGGTGATGAAGTACACGTGTTGATTCCGTGTCCTAACACTCAGGGGACCACATACATCAGTATGTATTAGGTCAAGTGTGCCTGCAGATCTTTCAGGCTTACTGTCAAATGGCCGCTTAGTCATCTTACCTTGGAGGCAGGGTTCACAAGTGGGAAGATTTTCTACGGTTAGAAAATCCAAAGGACCATCCTTTACCAGCCTTGTGATTCGGTCAATACCGATATGGCCAAGTCGGTAATGCCAGAGGCACGTGGGACTTACTGTATTACGATTCCTTTTCTTGGGATTTTCGACCGACGTAGTTTCGGTTAAGTTAGTTTCCAAAGAAGGATGCAGAACATAGAGACCGTTCTCTAGTTCCCCGCATGCGATGAATTTATTATTCCGTTTAACAGTAATCATATTACTAAAGTAAACAGTATATCCATCAGCACACAATTTTGAAATAGAAATCAAATTCCTTCTCAAGTTCTGTACATAAAGACAATCTTTAAGTACAAGGACTCCTTCTTTAAAAACTAATTCTACGGTTCCTATTGCCGCAGCTGCAACACTTGCAGTCGTTCCCAAGAAGAGTGTCACTTCATCTTCACTCAATCTTCTGCTAACTTTGAACCCCTGCAGTGAGTTACACGCATGAGTTGAAGACCCGGAGTCAACACACCAGGAGGAGATCTCCAGAAACGAAAAAGGCTGAACTGTTTTTCTTTTCTGGAGAGTATGAGATCTAATCTCAAATCGCAGGAACCCTTCTTGCGATCTTGCTTGGTTCGAAATCTGATATTTCTCCCTCTTAGTTGGTTCGAAATCTCCTCCTTTCTTCTTGATTAAGAAATCTCCTCCTTAGGAGTTATCCCAATCCAAATCAGTATTTGGATAGGGGATGATCTTAATCCCTTTCCCAGATAGAGTTAGCTTACTCCTGATCTTATCAGGAGGTTACCAGATTCAAATCTGATTTGAATTTGGTCTCTAAGAGTGGATAGAGCTAAGAGCCCAATCCTTTTACTAACTTCAATCTAAAATTCGCCCCATGGATGGGTGATCATATCAGCCCACCTCGAAATGGGCTTTTGGCCCATTAAGTGTTCAGTGTTTAATTAGCTTCCAATCTGCTGCCCAGTTGGGCTTCTTTGTATGGCGTGGGACCTAAGCATTGATCTACACACCAGCCACATGGGTTCAGCCTAGCCTTTAATACAAGGCCCAGCCGAATTCACTGAAAAACTCAATGAACCCCTTGAGTCCATCGTATGGACCCTATGGGCCCAACACTTACATTAAGTGGTCCCTGGGCCAAGCCATCTTATAAAAACCCAAGGACTGTGGGCAGGTGCAAGATTAGCCCATCAGGTATTATCCTAAATGGTCTTACACTTAACCTCTCAACCCTTAATGATCAAGCACTGCCCGACAAGAGAGGACCTCTCCCTCGGCTGCAAGGAACAGTGCCGCACTCTCCTCTCACATGGATCCCGGGAATTAAAACCATTTGCAAACATTTTGAAACCGTACATATATATGTAAATATATTAATTTTGCAAAACAAAATTCCAACGATTGAAATCAACTGCCGGCAGTTTGGTTTCCATCAGAGAGAGTGCATTCCCGATCATTACCCTTTGTCCGACAAAGTGGCTGATTCTGTCACTATGACCACCCACTCAGACAAACTGCCCCAACATACCTAGGTTTTGATCCCCACTAAGGATCTCACTGATTGGCATATCAAAGGCAGCCTGATCCAGCACCTAGTGAAGTGTCATAATCGAGTCTAGGGGTCAGGTGTAACTTTCCAGTTTTGCCCATCTATCTCCAAGGTCCAGGGCAAGACTGGAAATCTGGTCCGGTTCAAGGATTCAAGTAATCCCATACTGCATGTGCCTCGGGTCTTACCCTGATGGCTGAGACAGGCCATCCCAACACTTGGTGGCACACCAGCATCAGCCTTGGCAGGATAAATCTCCCCAAACTTATCCAATGGCTGTGAACATTTAAAACTAACATGAGTCTCTACAAATGTCCAGTTTTAGGGTTTTACACAGAATTAAACCAAACAACATGAATCAAACATACACTTTATTTATTTCCACTAAATAACAAAAGTACATCAAATTAGATTGAAGCTAAGGGCATACATAAACTGTCTAACAATTGGAAGAGAAGTTGCAGAGTGTAGATAGGCCAATGCACTAGAGGTTTTTGTTGCAATCCTCAATCGATCATCCCATGAAAGTACAGAGATTCTATTGCTTTTATGAATGTGCTGAGAAAGAGTTCCATTGGACACGTATTCATAAACTAGTAGAGGAACTTCAGTCTCTAAACAACATCCCAATAGCTTGACTATATGTCGATGGTTAATTTGTGTAAGAATAATAACTTCATTTATAAATTGCTCAATTTGGCTCTTATCCCCTATTTTTGATTTCTTAATGGCAACTATTCGATGATCAGGTAGAATGCCTTTATATACTGTACCTTGACCTCCTTGACCAAGAATGCAACTCTCATTGTAATTATTGGTTGCCAATTCTAACTCTTTTTCTGAATAGATCTTTACAAACTCTAAACCACCTTGAGAATTAGTGATTCGATGTAGCAAATAAATAAATAATATATATTAGTGCTTCTAAGTTCGATGGAGGTGAATCGCTTGGATGGTCCAGATCAGCGTTTGGATTTTGAAAATTTTATCCTTGTCAACAATTAGATATTAGGACAGTTATTGAACAGTCCCAAACAATGTATTGGATGTTGATGGATATACGGAAACCATGGGCTTTCGTAATTCATATAAGAGGCAAGAGCAAAGCTTCCTCGCTTAAGAAACTCTGAATTTATCAAGGGATACAAATAAATCTTACAGCATACATCGGAACATTGTCATCGGAGTCACAGATAGGGGACCCACCTCGACTGCCTTGAATGTTCTGTACGTTTGCTATTAGATTGATTTGTATACATGCAATGTTTCTTCACTTACTTTTTTAAAAATAAATTTTCAGATTCCACACAAGACGTGATGTCATAAACTTGATTCTTCAAGCAAAAGTAACGATGAGAATTTGAACCAAGAAGTTTTCTTGGTCAACAATTAACCGGTTTAACCTAGTGTTTTAGTTCAACTTGTCTAATTAAACCACCCAAAAACTGGTCTCATTGGTCCAACCAATCAGTCTGGCCAATAGCATCAATAGCATTCTTCTCTTTAAGAATGAGAGATTAAGAGATTTCCTGCATACTGCGAATTCTCTTCTGCCGCCACCTTCCTGCCATTGCCATTCCTTCAGTTCGATCTCCAGTTCTTGGGAGCAATCAAGATTGGCTCTTGATTTCAATCTTTTGGGAAAAGATTGATTGCAGCTGTACTCACAAGCCGTCCAGTTGATTCATGCGAAGGGTCAAGTTCTTTTGAAGAACATTGCTGATTCTGCTCCATCCTTCACTGCACCATCTTCAGTGGGAGCAGATTTTGGATCCTTCCTTGGGCGTGAACACCTCCATTGGGAGATAGTATTTCTCCGTATCAGGTATAATCCTCTCCCACTCCTTTTGGTTCAGATCTGGTTCAGTTTATGGTTCAAGATTGATCCTTGAAAATATGATTTTTTAAATAGGGAATACGATTCCCAGCTGAAGGGAGAGATAAAATTTTTGAAATTTGCCCCTTATTCCGCAACCTTTGGGCGTCCATAGGATGGATCTCTCATCCCTTCATTAAATTCATCTCTGAAACAGGATGGATCATCTCCCACCAGACCAAATGGGTAAGGGATGCTAATATTCCCACATTTGTTTTGGCAGCCAGGTTTTGTCTAGAAGGATGTCGATGCTGTTATTGTCAATATTATAGATCACCGTTATTCGATGTAGTAAGTTGCAGTTAAGCAACTGAAGGAATGAGAGATCCATCCTATGGACGCCCAAAGATTGCGGAATAAGGGGCGAATTTCAAAAATTTTTCTCTCCCTTCAATTGGGAATCGTATTCCCTATTTAGAAAATCATATTTTCAATGATCAATCTTGAACCATAAACTGAACCAGATCTGAACCAAAAAGGAGTGGGAAGGATTATACTTGATACGGAGAAGTAATATCTCCCAACGAAGGTGTTCACGCCCAAGGAAGGATCCAAAGACTGCTCCCACAGAAGATGGCGCAGAGCAGGTGGAGCAGAATCAGCAGTGTTCTTCTCCAAGAACTCTGTCCTTCGCAAGAATCAGCAAGATGGTACATGAGCACAGCTTTCTTTCAATCCTTTCTCAAAGGACTGATGTCAAGATCCAATCTTGACTTCTCCCACAAGTGGAGATCGAACTGGCAAACAGGGCGGCAAGAACAGGGAGGCGGCAAGAGAGTATTTGCAGGGAGTAGAATTCTCTCTTCTTGATTTCAGCACTAAAGAAAACCTGATGATCTGTGTGTATCTACTTTAGGCTGCCGCCCCCTTCTTCTTTTATAATCTTAAAGGGATCAGCTCCTAATCTGATTAGGAGTTGCTAATCCAAATCATATTTGGGTTAGAAGTCCCTTTAAGTGATAAGGGATAATCCTTATCTTATCTGGAGATCAGATCAGTCATCTCCTAATCTGATTAGGAGGTTTCCAGATCTAAATCTTATTAAGATCTTGGACTCTCTAAGTGGATAGGGTCTAAGCCCAATCCTATTAGCTGATCCACTTCAGATTTCGCCCCTTTATTAACTAAATAAACAGCCCAGTTCGAAATGGGCTTTAGCCCCATTAAGCTTATGTGTTCACTTAACCCTCTTAACTACTACCCAGTTGGGCTTCCTTGTATGGCATGGGACCCAATCATTGATCTACACATCAGCCACATGGGTTCGGCCCAGCCTTTGTTACAATGGTGTGGGACCCAAGCATTGATCTACACATCAGCCACATGGGTTCGGCCCAGCCTTTGTTACAAGGCCTAGCCGAATACACTGTTAAAGACAGTGCACCCCCTGAAACCCATCAAATGGGCTCTACGGGCCCAACACTTACCCTAAGAGGTCCCTGGGCCAAGCCACCTTGTAACACCTAGGGACTATGGGCAGATGCAAGATTAGCCCATCAGGTATTATCCTCAATGGTCTTACACTTAACCTCTCAGCCCATAATGATCATACACTGCCCGACAAGAGAGGACCTCTCCCTCGGCTGCAAGGAACAGTGTTGCACTCTGCACTCATATGGATCCCGGGAATCAAAACCTTCTTGCAAACATTTTAGAAACCATATATATATACTTTTATATCTTATATAAAATATACTTTGCAAAACAAATTTCAATGGTTGAAATCGGCTGCCGGCAGTCTTGGTTTCCATCAGTGAGAGTGCATCCCTGATCATTACCTTTGTCCGACAAAGGGGCTGATCTTGTCACTATGATCACCCACTCAGATGAATTCTCGGACTGTCCCAACATACCTAGGTTTTGACCCCCGCTAAGGATCTCACTGATTGGTACATCAAAGATAGCCCAATCCGACACCTAGTGCAGTATCATAATCGAGTCTAGGGGTCGGGTGTAACTTTCCAGTTTTGCCCATCAATCTCCAAGGTCCAGGGCAATACTGAAAATCTGGTCCAGTTCAAAGATTCAATTAATCCTACACTGTATGTGCCTAGGGTCTCACCCTGGCAGCTGAGATAGGCCACCCCAACCGACTTGGTGGCACCACAGTGTCAGCCTTGTCAGGATAGGTCTCCCCAGACCGACCCATTGGCTGTGAACATTCTAAACTAACACGAGTCTCATTAAGTGTCCAGTTTAAGGGTATTACACAGAAACATACCAAGGGAACATGAATCAAATATGTATCTTTATTCATTTACAATAAACTCATAAAGTACATCATTCTGATTGAAGCTAAGGGCATACAAAACTGTCTAACAGCTCCCACTTGCACTTAGGTCCAATCAGGTACTAGCCGGTGTCCCATGCTTTCCACGTGTTTCTCAAACACTTTCTGTGATAGTAGCTTTGTCAATGGGTCTGCTACATTTTCCGCTGACGCTACCTTCTGAATCAGGACGTCCCCTCTCCCAATAATCTCCCGCAGTACGTGGTACTTCCTCTCGATGTGCTTTGACTTCGAGTGGGCTCGTGGCTCCTTAGCCTGAGCAATGGCTCCATTGTTGTCACACAACAATGGGATGGGTGATGTGCTGGACGGAACAACTCCCAACTCGTGAACGAACTTCTTCATCCACACAGCTTCTTTGGCAGCCTCACTTGCGGCAATGTATTCGGCCTCGGTCGTGGAGTCTGCAGTGGACCCCTGTTTGCTGCTTTTCCAGCAAACAGCACACGATCCTATCGTGAAAACATATCCAGATGTAGACTTTCTATCATCTGGGTCTGACTGGAAATCGGCTTCTGTAAACCCTTGGATCTGTAGTGAGCTACCGTCGAACACCAAACAAAACTCTTTTGTTCTTCGGAGGTACTTAAGTATGTTTTTCACAGCAGTCCAATGCTCCTACCCTGGGTTGGCCTGAAATCTGCTTACTACACTCACTGCCTGAGCAATGTCAGGACGAGTGCACAGCATGGCATACATGATGCTCCCTACGGCAGAGGCATAGGGAATGTCTTTAATGCGATCAATCTCCTCAGAAGTCTTGGGAGACATCTTCTTGGAGAGAGTGACTCCGTGCCTGAAAGGAACATTTCCTTTCTTGGAGTTTTCCATGCAGTATCTTTGACTATTTTGTCAACATAAGCAGATTGGGATAATCCAATTATCCGCTTCGATCTATCTCTATAGAGTCGAAGACCTAGTATATAGGAGGCTTCTCCAAGATCTTTCATAGAGAATTGCTGTGAAAGCCATACTTTCACCGTAGTTAGCATTCCTACATCATTCCCAATGAGTAGAATGTCATCTACATATAGAACCAAGAAGGTAACCTTATCTCCACTGAACTTCCTGTAGACACAGGGTTCATCCGGATTCTGCTCAAAGTCAAACGATTTGACAGCAGAGTCAAAATGGATGTTCCAACTTCTAGAAGCTTGCTTAAGTCCATAAATGGATCTATTAAGTTTACATACCATGTTTTCCTAACCTGCAGTAATGAAGCCTTGTGGCTGCTGCATATAGATATCTTCAGTACGATCTCCATTCAGGAATGCAATTTTGACATCCATCTGCCAAATCTCATAATCATGGTATGCTGCTACAGCTAGCAGGATCCTAATGGATTTAAGCATGGCCACAGGCGAAAAGGTTTCCTCATAATCGATGCCTTCTTTCTGACTGTACCCTTTTGCCACTAGACGAGCCTTGAAGGTCTCAATCCTGCTATCGGGGCCCTTCTTCCTCTTGTAAATCCATTTGCAACCGATTGCTTTTACCCCAGAGGGTGGATCTACTAGAGTCCAGACTCCATTGGCCTCCATTGAGTCCATCTCTGCTCTCATGGCCTCTACCCACTTCTGGGAATCTATGTCCAACATAGCTTCCGCGTAAGTCACGGGATCCTCCTCACTAGTCAAGGTTTCCACCAGGTAACTATCCTGATCATAACCTTAACGGACTGGTGGCCTGGATGCCCGAGTGGATCTTCTAAGTTGGTCACTACTTGGAACTTGTGGGACATCTCCCACTGCTCCTGAGTTCTCCTCATCAAGAACAACTTCCTGACGATGGGTGTCCAGGATATAGTCGGTTTCCAAGAATTGCGCATTTCGACTGCAGAACACTTTCTGCTCACTTGGGTCATAGAAAAGGTAACCTACAGAGCCTTTTGGGTAGCCTACAAATAGGCAACGACTGGTCTTAGATTCCAACTTGTCTGCACTCGTTCTTTTAACGTGTGCTGGACAACCCCAAATCTTCAAGTGTCTGACACTTGGTTTCTTTCCGGTCCAAAGTTCATATGGAGTATTCGGAACCGATTTGGTTGGAACCCGATTCAGCACGTAAATCGCAGTCTCTAATGCGTAACCCCAAAAGGATGTGGGTAACTCTGAGTGTATGAGAAGTGACCGGACCATATCTAATAAGGTCCTATTCCTCCTCTCTGAAACACCGTTAAGTTGTGGTGTAGCAGGAGGAGCTAATTGTGACACTATCCCATTGTCTTTTAAGTAGTCCTTGAATTCGTCAAAGAGATATTCGCCACCTCAATCTGATCGAAGGGCTTTAATTTCTCTCCTTAACTGTTTCTCGACCTCTTGTCTAAACTCTTTGAACTTTTCAAAGGATTCAGACTTGTGTCTCATTAGGTACACGTAACCATATCGTGAAAAATCATCTATGAAGGTGATGAAATACACGTGTTGATTTTGTGTCCTAACACTCAGGGGACCACATACATCAGTATGTATTAGGTCAAGCGTGCTTGTACATCTTTCAGGCTTACCGTTAAATGGCCGTTTCGTCATCTTGCCTTGTAAGCAAGGCTCACAGGTGGGAAGATCTTCTACAGCTAGAAAATCCTAAGGACCATCCTTTACCAACCTTGTGATTCGGTCAACACCGATGTGGCCAAGTCGGTAATGCCACAGACACGTGGGATTAACTGTATCACGGGCTCTCTTCTTGGGGATTTCAGCCGACGTAGTTTCGGTTATATTAGTTTCTAGAGAAGGATGTAGAACATAGAGAACGTTCTCCAGTTCCCCATATGCGATGAATCTGTTGTTTCTTTTAATAGTAATCGTATTACTAAAGAAGACAGAATAACCATCTGCACACAGTTTTGAGACAGAAATCAAATTTCTTCTTAAATTTTGTACATAAAGACAATCTATCAGTACAATTATTCATTCTCTAAAATATAATTCCACGGTTCCTATGGCCGCGGCTGCAACAGTTGCAGTAGTCCCCAAGTAGAGTGTGACTTCTCCTTCACTCAGCCTTCTGCTTACCTTGAACCCCTGCAGTGAGTTACACGCATGAGTTGAAGCCCCATTGTCAATACACCAGGATGCAGAAGCTACCAACAAATTGGTTTCTATAACACAAGTTTCGAAGTTACCTTTCTTGGATTCCAGGTAGGCAGGACAATTCCTTTTCCAGTGGCCGGTCTTCTTGCAAAAATGACAGGCATCTGATGCCTTGTCCTTCCTCCATTTCTTGGGTTTGGCAGCCTTTTTCTGGGGCTTTCTCTTCGCCTTCCTTTTCTTGCCCGATTTGCCAGTTTCAACAAGCATGGCAATGGGCTCATCCTTTTTAATCAATTCTTCGGCCCTCTGCAACATATTGCTGAGTTCCTGCAAGCTGGCGTTCAGCTTGTTCATGTTGTAGTTCATGATGAATGGAATAAAGGATGGAGGCAGAGAGTTGAGAATAGCATCGATCTGAGTTACCAGATCCAGCCCGGATCCAAGAGCCTCTAGTTCGTTGATATAGCCCATCATCCGAAGACAATGGTCGTGAACTTGTTGGCCCTTGGACGTCTGCGCGGTCATGAACTGTTTCAAGACCTTCTGCCGAGTAGAACGATTCTGCTCTTCGTACATTGTCCTAAGACCGTCCAATACGTCTTTAGCAAGTTCGATCTGATCGAACTGCCTCTGAATTGGATTGTCCAAGGAGGCAATGATATAGCAGCGGGCAAGGGAGTTTTTCTCCTCCCATTCTTGGTATTCTCTTCTTCGGGCCTCAGAAGCCCTATCTCCCGGACGACCCGGGGCAGGATTCTTTGCTACCTTGTCCAATTTCTCAGAGGTTAAGACCAACATAAGTTTCCTATACCAGTCAGCATAGTTTGGGCCCTTCAACTTATTGTCATCAAGTAGCTTTGCAAATGATCCGTTTGCCATTTTCTGATAAAAGAGCAAACATCAGTCCACGACCTAATTTGATTCATGTTCATTTCATAGATATGGATTTTAATCTACGATCCATTTCCATTTATTCGTCTCTGAGATTTCCCTCCTTTCTCAGTGACGGAGACTACGGGTTGTCTCTGGAAATGTTGGAAATCACATAGGGTGCATGAAGCCAACTGTTTCAGTTGCATAACCCCACCACCTTTCTGTGAAGGATCATATCCACTCATCATATGAGTTTTCCCTTTGGCCTCTGTCAGATAAGGTTCAGAGCCGTTTTCAGGTAAACCTTTCTGTCTAGTGAGTGCTTACCCATCATATTCGTGAACGCCAAGGTACCGTGAGAGAGTTCCCATTTTCTGGTGAAGCCCCTCCCACATCGGTCTATGACGCCCCTATCATCTTATGAAACACTTAGACAAGCCCAACAGCAAATGGATAACCCATTTTCTGGTGCGTTTCCTCATTACTGAAGGACCCATCCTCGTGCTAATGATGGAAGGCCTTTAGAGAGTTCATCATATGAATCTCCCTATCACATGCACTCATATTATCTGGAGGGAACAGATAATTACGCCCTAGTTCTATCTTTAGGTCAAACCAAAGTGGCTCCCACTGACTTTCATAAAGCCAGATTTTGGTGGGCCTAAATCGGCTAGGGTTCCGCACGAGACCTCATGATGAGGTGTGGGGCCCACCACTGAGGGAGGTCATCCAAAGACCAAAAGGGACACCATGGCAATGATGTGCATTCAGCCATGGTGTGCGAAAGAGTCACTGTCAATTGAGCATGGGCCAAGCACTTATGGCCCATGTACGTAGCACATCACACATTCATACATCACATGTAGGGATAAATTGATGCAATCAATTAATTATCTGTAAAGCCCATTTGAAGCCCATTTTAAATCCATAATATTAACCATTAATATTATCTAGGTATATGGGCCGAATGGTTCAACCCATATAGCTTTTAAGGGTTAGGTGGGCTTTTAGCAGTTTTAACTGTTTAAAACTGGGCCTTTACAGGTTGGGCCGAATTAACCATTTAATTAAATATCAATCCTTAGGCCCATTAGTGGGAAATTAGGGCTGACTTTCAGCCTTGATTAAACCCTAGATTCGGTCCAAACAGTTTGAACCAATCTTGGTTCGAATGGGTCTAGGGTTTGATCTTTTAATTAAATCTTTAATTCAATAAAATAATCTGAAATTAATTACTGATAAAAGAAAAACAACAAACAGTAAATCAGGGCTGTTCGCACAATCCATCCTACAAAACAGAGGTTAGATCATAGAATGCAGTTTCACAAACTGCAAATCGTAGATGGCGATTCTCCCATCTGCGAAATCTTCTTCTCTGCGAAATCTCCCTTTCTGCGCCGCCATCTTCGATCCATAATTAAAATAAATAGAAATCCTATTTCTATTAATAATTACATCAGATCGAATACCTATATTTATCAAGGGATACAAATAAATCTTACAGCATACATCGGAACATTGTCATCGGAGTCACAGATAGGGGGCCCACCTCGACTGCCTTGAATGTTCTGTACGTTTGCTATTAGATTGATTTGTATACATGCAATGTTTCTTCACTTACTTTTTTTAAAAATATATTTTCAGATTCCACACAAGGCGTGATTGATTATTCAAGCAAAAGTAACGATGAGAATTTGGTTGACCAGAACGAGGTTAGAAGGGTTTAACTAGTCAAAACTAGATTGCAAGTTGAACCAGGAAGTTTTCTGGGTCAACAATTAACCGGTTTAACCTAGTGTTTTAGTTCAACTCGTCTAATTAAACCAACCAAAAACTGGTCCTCATTGGTCCAACCAATCAGTCCGGCCAACAACAACATTAGCTTAAGAGGCTGGGAGTGGCATATAAGGCGTTCCAAAGTCTAAAGCCTCTTGTATCCACCTATCCAAAACCCATATTGCAAGCAATATAATACGTCTGGCTCATTTGTTTAATTACCAAGGCATCCTTTTCAGATGTGCGAGAAGAGGCCCATAGGATAGGAATGGGTCTGTTCAAGAGTTATTGCTTAATTTTATGACAAATTCAATGATACTGAACCATGTTTTATAATACTATTGTCTCGAAAACACTGTGCTGTGGCACAATGTATAATGTTTTTTTTTGACATGGGGCCGTGGATTTAAAATTCCTTGAGGTTGAGAGTAAGAGGCTGAGGTGTACATTAGGTGTGCAAACTGGAAGCTTAAAATCTGGATATGGAAAACTGAAACAGACCAACAACAAATTAAACTAACCTGCAGGCCAGGGCTTCTTTTAGGCTTCCTTTCTTATAGGGTTTTCGAAGATCTCTCATATGTAATATTGATTTCTTAAAAGTCAGAACTGGGTAGGGGAATTGAGGTTAGATTTGGGGGAGTATTACCTAGAGAATTAGTGATTCGATGTAGCAAGTAAATAAATAATATATATTAGTGCTTCTAAGTTCGATGGAGGTGAATCGTTTGGATGGTCCAGATCAGCGTTTGGATTTTGAAAATTTTATCCTTGTCAACAATTAGATATTAGGACAGCTATTGAACAGTCCCAAACAATGTATTGGATGTTGATGGATATACGGAAACCATGGGCTTTCGTAATTCATATAAGAGGCAAGAGCAAAGCTTCCTCTTTTAAGAAACTCTGAATTTATCAAGGGATACAAATAAATCTTACAGCATACCTCGGAACATTGTGGATTTAAAACTCCTTGAGGTTGAGAGTAAGAGGCTGAGGTGTACATTAGGTGTGCAAATTGGTTAAATTTGGATCACCTCTGGTCGTATCTTTGTGTGGATTAAATTTGGAGGCCAAACAATTGCAAGGTTGTAGTTAGGATCAATTTTCTGATGGTCTCTTACATTAAATTGAATATGCATAACATGTATACTGTTTTGTTACACAATTAGGGTTTTGTTCACCCCCATAGGCATAATCTTGGTTATTCAAGATTCTTTAATTTTTAATTTTCAATGAATTATGAAAATAAGGGTCTACTAGAATCTTACAAGACTGGGTAATAAGATGTCAGGCTCCTCCTTTTGGATATCTCAAAATCAATATAGATGGATCCTCTTGTTCTAATAAGTAAGGTTCGAGCATTGTCATCCTCAATGTTCATGGTTCTTTTGTTTTTGGTTGAGCTGTTGAAATTGGCCATGGTCCCTGCTGAAGTGACCAAAGCCTATGCTTTACTATTTGCGCTAAGATTTGCTTTAGAGGTTGGATTATCACGTGTCCTAGTTGAAAGTGATTTCTTGTATCTCGAAGAACTAGGGCAGAATCCATCTCAGTGCATCTCACCTTTAGTATATGATCGTAGAAGCCTGATGTCTTCCTTTATTGATTGTACACACTCATTTATTCACATATCACCCAATCGTGTGGTACATAGCGAAGTATTCTTGTTCTATACAAAGCATATAAACTTCGTTTGTTGAACCTTCCTTTATTCATGATCTTATTATATCATATGTTTCTTAGTTAATGGATGCTTTGTTTATCAAATAAAAAAGAAAGCAATATCACCACTCCTTGCATTAATCCAATAACATTCCAATTAAACTCCCTTATGTTCTTTCTTCCTTTTTTTTTTCTGTATACAGGACGCCAAAAGTCTACTAGTAAGCAAGGTGAATAAAAGAAGATAAATAGCTAACTTGATTATCTAGAGTTTAATGTGTTCTTTAACTTTTTGTTCCTGATTAATAGTGAGGCCTGGTAATTACTTTAGCTAAGCTCATTTGTTACTCAATTATGACATTTTGGATTTTAATCTCATTATATATTAAACCTAGTGGGATTTAATTGATCAATTACATGAAAAAAGTACACTTACATATATTTTAGGAAATAGTTTTTTCTTTTACTAAAATCAGTTTTCAACTTATCATACATTGGAAAAATATTAAATTTATTTTGAGTTTTTAAATATGAGATTATTTTTACTTGTTAGAAATATAAGAGGAGAGTATAGAAGCTTGCTACCGTACAACACGTGTGCATGCATATGCATGTGTGTGCAACACAATGAAGCATCGTAAAGGCATACTTTGCTTGCATCTTATGTGGTTTGAGAAGAGTGGTTTTGACTTTTGGTGCGAGACTGACTATTGGTATTTCAGTGATGGTGAGATTAAGAGGCACCATTCAAAGTTAATAGTCATTAATTGATAACTATATTTTATAAAAATCATGTGTATATTTTTTCTTGTAGTGGATGTCGGCAACAGCCACATAAACCTCCGATGATATAACAGGGGTTTTATAATTTGAAACATAAAACTGATTATTAGAGTTTTGTTGGTTTTATAATTTGAACCTTGTACTCCTTAAATGAACATGGAAAATTCCTCACCCACTCAAATCAATGTCTTAACCTTGCAACATTGATCCTCTGTCATTTCAGTAATTACACAAGGGTACATAATTAATAGAAAAAACACTTCAACGAGTTAATTTCCAACATTAGGTGAAAGCTTGTTTTCCGCCCAATAAGTAGTTTGACATTTCAAATGTTCTTTTACAATCATAAATTGCTTATTATTTTTAAGCATCATTGACAAAAGGAAATGAAAGAGAAAAGTACATACATATTTACCTTCTCAATAAATGTATCAACGAGGGGAATTCATTGAAAAGTACATACATATTTACCTTCTCAATAAATGCATCACCATGGTAAATGATTTAATGATATAGGTTTGGAGTTTGAGGATATAGAGAGTAGGCCTTCTCTTCATTCTATCTTTGCTCATGGTATCAGAGCGACGATCTAGGGAGAGGTATTGAAGATTTGAAGACGAAGGATTCGTCTTGGTTCTTTGCTTGATTAAGCAATACAACAACCTTATTACAGCTACAGTAATTGCTAACGAATAGGAAGTTGTAGTCGAAGGAGATGAAATAGAGGTTGAAACAAGCTTGAAGAAAGATCAAAATGCAGTGAATAATGGAGATCAACTTTTCCTACACAACTCAGACCATCCAGGTATGGCTTTGATCACTGCACCTTTAACTGGTAAGAACTTTTCAGCCTGGAGTAGATCTGTTAAAATTGCTCTAGGAGCTAAAATGAAATTGGGACTCATAGATGGTAGTTATAAGGTACCAGAAAAGGATTCACCAATTTATGATAAATGGAATAGGGTTAACTGTATGGTAACCTCTTGGATTTTAAACTCAATATCAAAGGACCTAGTAAAAGCCTTCTTATACACTTCTACTGCAAGAGAGCTTTGGTGTGAATTAGAGGAAAGGTATGGAGAGAGTAATGGATCTCTTCTCTACCAAATACAATGGGAAATTAGTTCCATTACTCAGGGAATGATGACTGTTACACAGTATTATACTAGACTTAAGAAACTTTGGGATGAGTTGATTGCTTTAATGCCAATCCCTGAATGCACATGTGGATCTGCAAAGGTAGTAGCAAATCTCACAACTTTTAATCGTCTGATGCAATTTCTAATGGGGTTGAATGATATTTATGATCATAATAGAAGTCAAATTTTACTAATGGATCCCTTGCCCTCAGTCAATAAAGCATACTCAATGATAACAAGGGTTGAGAAGTAGAAGGAGGTTCAAGTTTCTTATGTGGAACCTAATGAGAATGCAGTTATGCTAGCTAGAACATAGATCCCTAGGAAGGACGGAGGAAACGAGGGAAATACAAAGAGAAATGAAATGACCAACGAAGAGAAGAAGCAACAATATTGTACAAACTGCAACACTAATGGTCATCTCAAGGAATCATGCTTCAAGCTTATTGGATATCCAGACTAGTACAAGCAACTCAGAGACTAGAAGAGGAAGGAGTTAGGGACAAGAAATGAAATAGGAGGAAAATATGTAGCAAATTAGGTGGATACACCATTGGAAGTGAACACTGAAACTACTGCAGGAAAAGGACTTGACCGGAATGTAGGGCTTGCAAATTTAATTCAGCAGGAGCTTATAAAATTGATGAAAGGGAAGATGCCTACACCTGCGAATATGGTGAATTTTGCACATCTTGAAGACTTTACAGGTACTGTTCTAAATCCTAAACTTAATTTTGCTTTAAATACTGTGGATTTGTTTAGATCAGGAACCTGGATAGTAGACACTGGGGCATCTAATCACATGTGCACAGACATTTCACTTATACATAAACCAATAGTTGTAAGCCACATGACACCCGTGTATCTTCCAGATGAAACCATAAACTTAGTGAAACACACTGGAACTGTCCAATTGACCCCAAGAATCTGTCTCATGAATGTTTTGCATGTACCTAGCTTTAAATTTAATCTGCTATCAGTTAGTAGAGCTGCAAAGAATGCAAACATGAAATTTCTTTTTCTACCTACACACTGTTTGTTGTAGGACCAACAGAGTGAAGAGGTATTGGCGGTGGGAAAATCAGTAGGAAATCTTTATTTCCTAGATACAAAGTCTTTTCTTCCAAGCACTATACAGAAATACACCTTTCCTTCATGTAATTCTGTTTCATTACCACCTTTACCTTTGCATTGTAATGCAGTTACGAATTGAGAAATAAAGTTAGAGGACAAAGCCAACTCTATGTCACTTTGGCATAAGAGGTTTGGCCATGCTTCAGTTAATGTTTTACAACATTTGAAAATTCTAAATTCTTGCACTAATCAATCTTTATTGCCCTGTGATGTATGTTCCTTTTCTAAGTAGCATAGATTTCCATTTCCTACTAGTCATATTCATACCAATAAACCTTTTGAATTAGTTCACTTAGACTTGTGGAGACCCTACAAACATGCATCATTGACTGGTTCTCGTTATATGTTAACAGTAGTGGATGACTATAGCAGAGCAACTTGGACTTTCTTGTTAAAACACAAGAGTCAAAGTTTTCAAACTTTAGTGCAATTTATCATTATGGTTGAAACTCAGTTTGAAACAAAGATAAAATGTTTTCGATCAGATAATGGAACTGAGTTTTAAGCAATGGATTTCAAAATCTTTTACTTGAGAAAGGAATTTTACATCAAAAGTCATGTGTATATACCCCTCAACAAAATGGTGTAGTTGAAAGGAAGCATAAGAACCTATTGCAAGTTGCAAGGGCACATATGTTTCAATCAAACTTACCAAGAAAATTTTGGGGATATTCTTTGCTTATGGCAACTTTCATAATTAACAGATTGCCAACTAAGATTTTTAATTGGAAGACACCTTTTGAGATTTTATATAACAAAGCACCAGAGTATCATATGTTAAAGGTTTTTGGTTGCCTCTGCTATGCAACAAATACTAAATCAGCAAAAGATAAATTTTCAACTAGAGCCTTTAAATGTGTCTTCATAGGCTATCAGCCTGGACAAAAGGCTTACAAATTGTATGATTTAACTTCCAAACAAGTTTTTACCTCTAGGGATGTCATCTTCTTTGAAAATGTTTTCGCTTTTAAACAAGAAACAGATTACATCTTGCCTTTGCCCATGTCAACTGCTGACAGTGAACATGTATTTGAAGAATCTATTATTCCAGAACCAATTTCACAGCCTAAACCTTCATTACCTACACCTGATCTTACTCCTGATTTGGATTTAGAACTTACTGACCATTCAACACCAGACCAAATATCAGATGTTGAACCTATAACTGAAATGCTACCACTTCAACCCGATCTAGACCTCCAACAAACCAGACACAGCACAAGGATTAGGAATAAGCCAACCTGGATGAAAGACTTTGTTACTAATCTATCTTTTACTGATCCAACTACTGCCAATACTTACTTACTCAAAACCACATCCACCAGTTCCAAACACACCCCTCAGACTTTTCCTTTCATTCACTCACCACTGTTTACATGTGATTACTTGTCCTTTCTAGCAAATGTTACAACTATTCAAGAACCAAAATCTTACAAAGAAGCCAGTGTTAAAGCAGAATGGGTGCAGGCAATGAACAAGGAGTTAGAGGCTTTAGAATCAAACCAAACCTGGGATTTGATGCCATTACCTGCAGGGAAGAAACCTATTGGCTCTAAATGGGTCTATAAGGTGAAACTAAAACCAGATGGGGCAGTTGACAGATGCAAGACAAGATTGGTGGCCAAAGGGTACAATCAAGTTGCTGGGGTAGACTATTTTGAAAGCTTTTCTCTAGTAGCCAAGCTAGTTACTGTCATAATTTATTTAGATGTGGCAACTGCATTTTCTTTGCCAATTCACCAGCTGGATATAAATAACACTTTCTTGCATGGATTTCTCACAGAAGAAGTTTATATGTGGCCTCCAAAAGGGTATAAAAAGGCTAAAGAAGGAGAAGTTTGCAAAGGAGATCTCTTTATGGCCTTAAACAGGCTTCCAGAGAATGGAATTCAGGATTTTGCAATAAATTGCAAACTTATGTTTTTTTGCAATCACAGCATGATCATTGCCTTTTTACTTTGAAATCTTTCACCTATTTTCTAGCTCTACTTGTGTACGTGGATGATGTTTTAACTACAGGAACTTGTGAAGAGCAGATCTTAGCTGTGAAGAAGTTTTTGGATGCTGAATTCACCATCAAATATCTTGGTCTTGCAAGATACTTCTTGGGATTTGAGATTGCATGCAGTGATACTGGCACTTATATTAATCAGAGAAAGTATGCCTTAGATATTGTTACAGATGTTGGATTATTGGGTGCCAAGCCTACTACAAGTCCTCTACCTAAAGGCCATAAATTCTCTTCTCAAGCAGGAGATCCTTTACTTGATCCTGACAAATATCGTAGATTGGTGGGAAGATTATTATATTTGAATCTTACTCGACCGGATTTGACTTATGCAGTTCAACAATTAAGTCAATTCGTTAATTTGCCCTGCAAAAGCCACTAGGAAGCAGCTCTGCATGTTGTTAAATACTTAAAGGGGACACTCAGTAAGGGTCTTTATTTTCCTATCCAGAATTCCTTCAAGTTACAAGCATTCAATCATGCTGACTGGGCTTCCTGCATTGACACTCATCGTTCACTCACTGGATTCTGTATTTATCTTGGTCACTCTCTTATCTCATGGAAAACAAAAAAAAAAAAAAAAAAAAAAACAAACTACAGTGTCACATTCTTCAACAGAGGCTGAATACCGCAGCATGGCTTCCACAGTCTGTGAGTTGCAATGGATAACTTATATTCTAAAAGATTTGCAAATTCCACTGCACCTTCCCATTCCTTTGTGGTGTGACAATCAGGCTGCCCTCCATATCACTGCCAACCCTATTTTCCATGAGAGAACCAAACATTTGGAGATTGACTACCACTTGGTTCACAAACAATTCAAACAAGGATTTGTTCGTCCTCAGCACATCTCTACTAAACAGCAAGTGGCAGACATATTTACCAAAGCTTTAGCTCCTCCTCAATTTCATTTGATGCTGTCCAAGTTGGGCCTGATGGATTTCCATCATAGTCCAACTTGAGGGGGGGATGTACAATACCTGTATATTCTTCCTGCATATTCAGTGCTGCTCACAGCTCATTACAGCTCACCATTTATCTAGTTATTAGCTTTATATTATTCTTTTATTTTATAGGGTGAGGTGACAAGTTGGTTAGAGAGTTTGTTTTTTCTAGATCATTCTTTTTTGTCAGCTTGTATATATATGTAGTGAGAAGGACCATCGCTATTCATTAGCTTCTGAAATAATATTTTACAGAGCTTTTCCTTCATCTCTGTGAATGATTGGTATAGAAGCTGCAGAGTGTAGATAGGAAAATGCACTAGCAGTTTCCATTGCAATCCTCAGTCAATCATCCCAAGAAATTTCTCAATTTGACTACCACCCATGATTTTGGACATTTTAATAGCAACAACTTGATGATTAGGTAAAATGCCTTTATATACCGTATAGGCATTCTTCCTTATAAATTTTTGTCGCCAACATTAGCTCTTTCGCTGAAAATACTTCGAAGAGATTTAAACCTCCATTTGAAGATAATTGTTGTTGCGAAAGCAAGCCTCGATTTTGTTCAAATTGCTTCTCTTTTAATCTCATGAATTTTCATTTCCTTATGATGAAATATAACCAAGAGATACAAATGAGTATAAACAAGATGTCAAAGATTATAACTGCATTGATCATTAATTAACAAATTTGTTATAGCTGAGAAAGGAATCATATAATATCATCCTTATATTTTAATTTTTAGAAGGCACATGATTTTACAAATGAACTAAAAGCATGACCTTCAAGATGAAAAGAAAATGAAACTTTGCATAAAGGTACAAGGATCCATGCAAGTTTCTTTTACCCTCTATAAATTCCACAAATGGAAGTAAGTAATACATAAAATTTAGGTTTAATGTTCATGTATATATACTCCTTCGCTAGCTAGATAGTCAACTTAACATTTTCTTTTTTTCCTTTTTGTATTTGTTTACAATGAGGTTTTCGGATAATTTTGATTTAGCAAATCTGTCCACGTCATAACTCCTCACCTGGCTCCAAACCAGAAAACCCTTTTCTAATTTTCTATCTTTTCTACTAATAATTAAGCATGTGCGTTGTATGTGAAAATTTTAAATTATAATAACAGTTATTATTATTGTTCTTCTTCTTCTTCTTCTTCTTCTTCTTATTATTATTATTATTATTATTATTATTATTATTATTATTATTATTATTATTATTATTATTAAATTTTGTATTATATTTTCATTATTGATAAAATGATTTCTTATGTATAATACTTATTTTTATTGAATATAATAAATGTATAATATTAGATATGTATCCAAAATTTTTCCTATTTTTTATTTTTGTAATTTGTTATATTTTCTATTTTAAAAAATTATATTATTTGACTATGCATAAAGTTCAGGCCCACCATTTGGCTGAAGTTTGGGTCATTCTTTGTATTAACACCCAAAGGCTGGTTCCGCTAGGAACCATTTGGCACAGGCTTAAGCCCTTATTCAGGCTGGTTCTGAATATATTAGGCATGTTAGGTAAGCACAATGAGTGAGCATGTAATAGCTATGTGATATATGTCCCAGTTACTGTACTTTTCATTCAAACGTTTTTTGTTCCGTTAGACAAAAATTATCCATTATTTTTTATCTTTATCAAAATAATTAAAAATAAAAACAATGAAAAAGGAAAATGTAAACGTGTTGGGAGTTGGGACTCATTTGCATTTTCTTTTTTCATTGTTTTAATTTTTAATTATTTTTAAAAAGATAATAAAATAATAGATAATTTTTGTCTAACGGATCAAAAGCGTTTGAATGAAAAATACAATAACTATTATGTGCTCACTCATTGTGGCTACCTAACGTGCCTACTACATCCGGACCCAAGCCAGCCCACTATAAATGGGAAGCCTATGCTTAAACTTCTTTCAAATTATATAGTGGAGTCTCCTTCTAGTACAGGTGCAGCGTCGGGTTTAGCTTCAAAAATCCCTTCCTTTGTTGACTATTCCGGATAGCATGTGCACGCCCATCTCAGTAGAGGAAGCGGTCCCTCTGAAGACAGGCATGGCAGACAGGCCTGCAGACCCTAGGAGCATCGCTAACCGTGTTCGGAAGGCTAATGTGCTTTGGGAGAATGGTTGGGGTCTCGTTTGATTTTGGCCTAGAAGAGCAGGCTCGTGAGTGGTTTAAGGATAGAGAAATCAAAACGGTTTCTGTGCATCCTTCAGCCTCGGTTTGTAATTTGGTTTCTGAAAGTGAGTTTGATTCAGATAGCAGTGATTCTGATTCATCTTCTGGCAGCTTGGATTACCTTCCAGGCAGTAGAAAATCGAAGTCTCTCGAGCAGCTGTATGATGTAAAAGTAGTTAAGCATCCTAGTGGCATGAAAGAGACTCAACGTTCGCGGAGTGTAAGGAGAAGAGGTAGAGGTAGAACGGTGGTTTTTGCTTAGTTTTGCAGGGGAGTCTCAGTCTCGAGTGACTAAACTATACAACTCTCTCAGTCCCAATCATCCTATTCGATGCAACTGAACCAGCAACAATGATATAAAAAACAACCATGGCAATATTAATATTTTTAGCAATAAATTTATCTAAAACTGTTACTACTACTAATTATTCATCTATTCCCCATATTTTCTAGCTATAGTTTTGGTTGTGGTACTATCAACCTATGGCAAAGGTTCAGCAAAAACCTTTATAATAGATTGTACATTTAGCTACAAGCAAATCCATTGCTATATAAAGTTGTAGCAACGATACAAAATAACACCGTTGCAATTAGTGATGATGCACAATCTGGCCGGTCTTAGCTGTCGATGATCTTGCCTCTGAACTGAGTAACAGGGACCTGAAACGGAAGGAGAAGAGAAGCTCCGGGGAGAACCCGGCGTAAGGGCTCCGAAACTCAAGTTAGAATCCTTCAAAGGCAAGATAAACCAGATAGCACGAAAGTTAGCATACCTCGTTCCTGGGGGGGTAGAAGCCTTTTATAACCACCTCGCGCACTCACTTCCAGGCCTCCGTCAGGTCGGGCATGATTACTTCTGAACTCCTGCCAGTTCGGGTGTCATTTCCTCTGGCCAGACAGAACCGCCACTGTTCCTTTTGTCGGAGCCGTCTCTGCGGCTAGTGATGACGGTTGCAGGTGGCGGTGGCAGGAAGCCGTTTGGAATGCGGCTGTCAGGCGTCAGATCCCAAATCAGTCAGGCGCGTCGCCCTTGGATACGGACGTCCTTGGTGTCGGGTACGTTTGGCTGGTCTGGTGCTTTGGAAGTGAAGTGTTGGAGTGGCGAGCGAGGTGTCTTGAGTTCGGTTTGGAGTGTTCCGAGCTGCCGTGGGCCAGCTCGGGTCAGCTTTGTGAGGCTTGGGGCCCAGTATAGTTCGGGTTCCTTGCAGGGAGCTCGGGTTCTTAATAGGGGGCTCGCTCTTAACAGGGAGCTTGGGCTCATAGTAGGGAGCTCGCTCTTAATAGGGAGCTCGGACTCCCAGTAGGGAGCTTGTTCTTAATAGGGAGCTCGGACCCTTAACAGGGAGCTTGCTCTAAACAGGGAGCTCGGGCTCCTAGTAGGGAGCTCGGACTTGGGGAGCTCGGGTTCTTAGGGAGCTCGGAACTAACAGGGAGCTCGCTCTTAACAAGGAGCTCGGGCCCCTAGTAGGGAGCTCGGACCCTTAACAGGGAGCTCGCTCTCAACAAGGAGCTCGGACCCTTAACAGGGAGCTCGGACCCTTAACAGGGAGCTCGCTCTCAACAAGGAGCTCGGACTAAGTACAGCGGTCTAGAGTTTGGGTTCGGTAGTGTACTTGGACTTGCTTCCGATATTCGCTTTGGGCGCTCTACTGTCCCGAGCTGCTTGTCTTTGCCACGTGTCGGGTGATCGCGAGGTCGGGCCAAATTTCCCTTCATCAATTGCCCCCCACTCCCTGCGACGACGGTCCCATCTTGGCGCAGGGAGTTTGCAAGGTAGCAGGAGGGTTTTGGTCCGTGCCGAGCGCGCTTGCTTTAATTTGATTTTCAAAAAAGGGCGCGCGTTTGGGAGTCGTGGCGGCAGTTGTTCGGGAGTTGTGCTGCGGATGCTTTTATTGCGAGAAGACGTGCGTCAATACCCCGTCAGTTTCGGGAAGACGCGTGCCGACACCTGTCCTTTGACAAGACATGCGCGATGCTCCATCAGTTTCGGAAAGACGTGCGCCGATTGGTCTTGGAAGACGTGCGGCTTAGCGTGGCTGTGGGCCGTTGGATTGGCTTTGATCTGGGCCATCGCTTTCCGTACGCTGTGGATATAAATAGTGCGCGGGGGGGGCCGTCCTTGCTACTGTTGTACATCTTGAGCTCGCACCTTAAGTTTCAGCTCGCGTCCCAGGTTTTCTTGCTTGTTCGAGTTCTCACGGTCTGCTTCAGTCTTTTTCCCGGGTGAGTGTTTTTGGAATCCCGTTCCGTTTCACGATGTCTGGTTTGGAGGGTTCAGACTGTTCAAGCGGGTCTGATGTGGGTTCTACGAACCAGTTTGCGTCCCCCGGTAGTTCAAGTGAGCCCGATGTAGGTCCTGAGGAAGGGGTCGGGCCTACCACCCGAGGTGCTTCGGGTAGGTCGGCATCCACCTCCCGTCATGGCCGGGTTGTAGATCAGTTTGGCCCTTCGACTATGACGCTTGAGGAACTTCAAACCCTCGTAGACTACTACAACTTGCCCAGTGAGTACGGGTACTTTATTCCTACGGGCAGCTTTCCTTGGGAACACGGTCCTGATGAGATGGTGATTTTCCGGGAACAGCTTGCCGCGGGGCTACGACTGCCCTTCCACCCTCTTCTTGTCGAGGTCCTAAACCACTTCGGTGTGACGGTTGGCCAGCTTCACCCGAACTCTATTAGGAACTTAGTGGGAACGATCTCTTTATTTTGCAACGAGAACTTCCCTCTAGATCTGGAGATTTTTTCTTCTATCTTAATGCTGAAAAAGCAAGTGGGTCCCTTTCCTGGGCGTAGGCGGGCATACTACCTGTCCCCTTGCCCGGGCTTCAAGCTCTTACACGGACTCCCCAATAAGGTCCCGGCGTGGAAGCGGGACTATTTCGGGGTGCGAAGTGCGATGGGGTGGCCGTTTCAGACCGGCTGGGGGGTGGCCGCTCCTGATTCCGGCATCACACTTGATGAGGAGACGGCGAAGGGCCTCTGGCAATGGGCACAGCTTGGGCTGGATTGCCAATGGTATCTGACGGAGGCCAAGCTTATTGCTGCGGGCCTGAGTTCGGGTAGGTTCTTTCCCTAGTGATCCTGTCTTGCTCTTCTTTTACGTGTCTTACTGATGCCGAACTCCTTTTCGCAGGTACAATGGATTCTCGAGGGTCCCAAGGTGGGCACTTGTTCGAGGGGATGAAGAGGAGAAAGCGGGTGGCCAAGCGAGCTCGCACCGAGCCATCCCGGGCTGCGGAGCCCGAGGTGCCGGATTATCCGGCAGAGGAGCCCGAGATGGTTCCTCCTATGTAGTTGCCGGCGGGGGCTCCTTATGCCGAAACCACACACACGGGGGCTCCCGCCTATTCCGAGTCCGCTCATATGCGAGCTGGGCCGTCAGGCTCGGAGGCCCCGGGGGACTTCAGGAGCGTGCTGTCGCCTGTGCATGCTCTTCAACAGAGTAAGGAGGCGATGTTTCCCGAGGAAGTTGCGGCGTGGACCGAGCTCCCTCTGCACCAAGTGGCCTGCCGTGCCGTTACTCATGCCATGGTGGTAAGTGATCCCTTCTTTAGAGCTCGGCTTTTACTCTTTTATTCATTTCTTTGATCTCGTTTTCCTTTGATAGGTGAACTCTTCCATTCATGCCTTGGCAAACCAGGTGGAGAAATGCTCGAGGCAGGCGCGAGCTGCCGAGGAGGCTGCTCGTGCTGCTGATGCTGCTGCTCGCCTTGCGCGGTCTAGGCAGGCGAGGTCTCAGAGGGATGCCGAGGCCATGGGAGTGGTGGTGCAGCGTATGGCGGAAATGAAGCTGGACCTAGAGCACCAGGTCGAGTATCTTCAGGAGGATATCAGGGAGAGGACTCAGATCTTCTCTCAAGGCATCGAAGACGCGAAGAAGAAGGCTGTCAGCGATTACATTGCTTCGCCGGATTTCGATGATCTGATGGTGGACTCCTACAGGAGGGGTTTCAAGCTAAGCCGGTGGATGATCCGGGATACGTACCCCGACCTTGATACCAGCGCCATATCCACTTCGCGCATCACTCAAGAGATGGCTAACGCTGCGGATGCCGAACCGGACTCTGAGGGGGAGGCAGGTCCTTCGAGTGTTGTCGAAGCAGCTTCTGATAATGATGAAGTAGCCCCGGGCTTGTGAATGTACACCTTTTTTTTTTTTTTTTTTAAATGTACACATCTATTTTGAAATGAAATGTCTTTTTGTTCATGTACTGGTGTCTTCGAGCTATATTTTTTGCCGAACTGACCATTTCGGTCCTTCAGTTCGTTTTATGAAATGACTTTGGCATACTTGCCTTGGTGGCCTATAGATAGTACCTTCTCAAGTTGACAACGTTCAATGCTCGGGGTACTTGTTTCCCCTCTAGGGTTCCGAGCTCGTACGCTCCCCCACCGAGTGTTTTCATTACTCTGTAGGGTCCTTCCCAGTTTGGTCCAAGTTTCCCTACGCCGGGTTCGGGCACCATGACCGTACGAAGAACCAGGTCGCCGACGCGGAAGTTCCTCTTCTTTACTCGCGCGTTGTAGTACAGAGCTACCTTTTGTTGGTAAGCCGCAGTTCGGATGTGCGCGAGGTCTCTCACCTCATCCAGTAGGTCGAGGTTGGTGCGTAACTCGCCCTCATTTGTCCGTTCGTCGTACGCTTCTAGTCGCAACGTAGGCACTTCGATTTCCGTCGGGATCACTGCTTCGGTGCCGTAGGTGAGGTTAAAGGGGGCCTCACCTGTGGCGGTCTTTTCCGTGGTTCGGTGTGCCCATAAAACACTTGGTAGTTCGTCTGCCCACAAACCTTTGGCTCGGTCCAATCGCGCTTTTAGTCCGCGGAGGATGGCTCTATTCATTACTTCTGTTTGGCCATTTGCCTGCGGGTGTGCGACCGATGTGAAGTTCTGACTAATTCCCATACTTCGGCACCATTCTTGGAACTTGATATCTTTGAACTGTTTGCCGTTGTCGGAGATCAGTACCCGTGGTAGCCCAAAGCGACATACGATGTTCTTCCAAAAGAAGTTTTGTATGTTTCGGGCTGTAACAATTGCCAGGGGTTCGGCTTCTATCCACTTTATGAAATAATCTACTGCCACCACTAGGAATTTTCTCCCGCCTGTCGCTGGTGGGAATGGCCCCAGGAGGTCGATGCCCCATTGGGCGAAGGGCCATGGACTGGTGAGGTATTTGGGGTCGGTAGCGGGCTGATGGTGGATGCTGGCATGCTTCTGACACTTGCCGCTTTTTCTGACGAGCTCGATTGCCTCTGTCTTCATCGTTGGCCAGTAGTATCCTTGTCGAAGTGCCTTTTGGGCGAGGGCTCTGCCCCCCAGGTGTCCGCCGCACAAGCCTTCATGGATGTCGCGGAGTACCAGCTCGACTTCGGCTGGGCGCAAGCATCGCAGATAGGGGAGCGTGTAGGATCGTCAGTACAACCGTTCATCTATCATGACGTATTTGGCTGTCTGGCGCTATACCCTCTTGGCTGTGTTGCGATCCGCAAGGAGGGTTCCGTCTAACAGGAAGCTCGCGAGTGGGTCGATCCAGCTCGGCTCTGCTTCGGTGATGGGAGCGACCTCTTCTGCCCCACCGAGAATGCTGGGCCGAGGCAAGTCCTCTACGTACACGGTTCTCCTGGTGTTGTGGCTCGTGCTAGCCAGTCGGGACAAGGCGTCGGCCTCAGCATTCTCTAACCTCGGGATTTGCTTGATGAAGTGTGATTGGAAGTTGAGTAGAGCTTCCTTTACTTTTGCTAAGTACGCAATCATAGTGAGTTCGCATGCTTCGTACTCGCCTGTAACTTGGTTGACCACGAGCTGGGAATCACTGCAGATAACCATGTTCTTTGCTCCGACCTTGCGCGCTAGGTTTAGCCCAGCTATCAGTGCCTCATACTCCGCCTCGTTGTTGGATGCCGCGAACTCAAAGCGTAGTGCGTATTCCAGTTTTGTTCCGCCCAGGCCGCGTAGCACTATTCCAACCCCGCTGCCTTGTTGGTTCGAGGAGCCATCTACGTGAAGGATCCAGGGCTCCTCGTCCCAGTTCGCGCTTGGTCTAACCAGGAGGGAAGCCACGCTAGCTGCTACTTCATGGGGTTCGGACTTCTTTGGCTTGGGAGCTCCGAGTTCCCCGAACTGGGGACCTCGGGCTCGACCGGCTCAGGGGCTTCGAGGCTAAACGTGCACTCTGCGATAAAATCTGCCAAGGCTTGGGCCTTAATGGCAGTTCTTGGCTTGTACTGGAGATCGTACTCGCTGAGTTCGATGGACCACTTCGTCAGCCGAACGGAAACCTCGGGTTTGAGTAAAACTTGTCTCAGAGGTTTGTCGGTCAGGACGATGACGGCGTGGGCCTGGAAGTACGGGTGGAGTTTCCGTGCTGCTACCACCAGGGCATACGCTAGCTTTTCTATCTGCGGGTACCTTGTCACTGCTCCCTGTAAGATTTTACTAACATAATATATGGGTCGTTGGACCCGGTCTGCCTCCTTTACTAGTACCAAACTGACCACCTCGTCGCTAGCCGAGAGGTACAGCTCTAAGACTTCGCCTTCCTCGGGCCGAGCTAAGGTTGGCACATTGGCGAGGTAGCCTTTTAGCTCATCAAACGCGAGCTGACAGTCATGGGTCCATTCGAACCCTTTGCCTTTGATTGCTTTGAAGAAGGGTAGGCAGCGATTTGCCGACTTGGACATGAAGCGGCTTAGGGCGGCTATGTGGCCGTTTAGCCTTTGGACTTCTTTTATTTTTCGAGGTGGTCTCATATCTAGGATGGCTTGTATTTTGTCTGGGTTGGCCTCGATGCCACGTCGATTGACAACGTAGCCCAGGAACTTGCCCGAGGTGATGCCAAAGACACATTTGTTGGGGTTTAATTTCATGTTATACTGACGCAGGATTTGGAAGACAGAATCTAAGTCTTGTATTAATTCTTGCGAAAACTGTGTTTTGATGACCATGTCGTCTACATAGCACTCTATCTTTGTGCCGATCAGGGGCCGAAACAGCCTATTTACAAGTCTTTGGAAGGTCGCCCCGGCGTATTTTAACCCGAAGGGCATGACCTTGTAACAGTATAGACTGAACTCGGTTATGAAGCTGGTTTTTTCCTCGTCGGACTGGTCCATCCGGATTTGGTTGTAGCCTGAGTAGGCATCCAGGAAGCTTAGCAATTCATGTCCCGAGGTCGCGTCCACTAGGCGGTCGATCCTAGGAAGGGGGAAGCAGTCTTTCGGGCAAGCTCGGTTCAGGTCGGTGTAGTCGATGCACATGCGCCACTTGCCGTTCGCCTTTTTCACCAGCACAGGGTTGGCCACCCAGCTCGGGTAATGGACTTCCCTTATGAAGTCTACCGCGAGGAGCTTTTCGACTTCCTCGTCGACTGCTTTCCAGCGCTCCGGGGCTAAGTTCCGTTTCTTCTGTCTAACGGGTCTGACTAAAGGGTCAGTGTTAAGTTTGTGAGTTATAAGACTAGGGTCAATACCGGGCATATCGGCCGCGGACCATGCAAAAATATCTAAATTTTTTAGTAAAAAACTTACCAGTTCGGTCCGTAGGGGTTCCTTGACAGAAGCACCAATCTTGAGTGCGCGAGATGGGTCCGTAGGTGAGGTCGGGATCGCGACTGTTTTTCTGTTCGCGAGGCTCATTCTTCACCTTGCTCCGTAGGCCGCTCCAGATCGAGGTCGCCGGCCGGCTTGGACTTGCCCTTTAGGGCGGCGACGTAGCACTTGTGGGACTCGAGCTGGTCGCCCCGCACTACCCCCACACCGAAGTCCGTAGGGAACTTCATTGCCAAATAGTAGGTAGAGACCACCGCTCGCAGGATATGCGTGATTGGCCGTCCTATTATGGCGTTGTATGGGGAGGGGGTTGCGACCACCAGAAAATCGTGGTTGAGTCTGACCGCACAAGGCCACGTGCCGACTTCCACGGGCACCGTTATCTTTCCAAGGGGCCTGACTTCCTCCCCGCTGAAGCCCACCAGGGGAGTGCTTGCAGGTTTTAGTTCGCTCCTTGGCAGCTGTAGCCGATCAAACGCCGACTTGAATAGGATGTCCGCCGAGCTGCCTGAATCTACGAGCACGCGCCTAACCACGAAGTCGCTGATCCTGAGTTTAATGACAAGTGCGTCGTCGTGAGGGTAGCGAACTCCCCGCGCGTCGTCTTCTGTGAAGAGGATCGGCTCCTCGGTCTTCGGCCTCTTCGGGGGGTTCCGCTCCTCGAGGACCGCTTCACGAACTGAGGTCCGGGCTGCCGCTGATGTGCACCCCGCCACCACCGAACCTCCCACAATTACATGGATGGTTCCCCGAACTAGCCTTTCTGCCGGAGGCTGTCGCTGCATCGGTTCGGCAGGCCTGCTGCTAGTCTCTGGGGCGTCTTTTAAGTGTTCGCCCGGCTGATCCGCTTTATTGCTATTATTGTTGTGCTGTACAAAGTTTCTTAAGTATCCGCAACGGATGAGCCCCTCTATCACGTCTCGGAGGTTATTACATTGCTCGGTACTGTGACCGTGGTCCCTATGGAAACTACAATACAAATTCTTGTTTCTTTCGTTCGGATTTCCCTTTAGGCGAGGTGGCCATTTCACGAAGGGGGCGTCCGTGATCGTCATTAGGATCTCGGTTCGCCTCGTGTTCAGTGGCGTGTAATCCATCCGAGCTGGCAGGGGAGCTCGGAACGACTGGTTCGGTTTTGGGTCCCGGGCCGGATTTTTTCGGTCGGCCGAGCTAGAGGGCTCGCCGTCCCTCTTTCTTTTCTTGTTTCCGCCCTCGGTTCTTTGGTTGATTTCCTCCTCCGTCCTCATGAACTTGTCTGCGAGCTTGAGGAACTCGGCCACAGTCGCGGGCTGGTTAGCTACCATGTGCCACTTGAATTCCTTTTGCGTCACCCCTCTTTTTGCTGCGGCGAGCTGCACCGCGGGGTCTAACCGAGGTATCTGTAAGCATGCCTCGTTGAATCATTTGATGTAGCCCCGTATGGGTTCTCCTTCCCTTTGGACTACTCCGAAGATGCTTTCCTCTGCTCTAGGGCACCATTTGCTGGTGACAAAGTGTGCAGTGAAGACCTGCACGAACTGAGCCCAACACTTTATCGATCCGGGGGCCAGGTTCCTGTACCAAGTGCGGGCTACCCCCTTGAGGGTGGTGGTGAAGGCCACGCACATGCATGATTCGCAGGCTCTGGCGAGGTGCATTTGGGACTGGAAAGCGTCCACGTGGTCGTTCGGGTCGAAAGACCCGTCATACTTGTCTAGGGGCGGGAGCTTGAAATCTCTGGGCAAGGGGACTGCCAGGAGTTCTGAGGCGAGGGGGGAAGGAACTGAGAGAATTGGGGTGACTCCTACCTCGTCCGAGCTCATCTCGCCTTTGCCTCTGAGTTCGGATAGGACGCGGGTGGCAGTTCGTCGACTTCGACGACGCCTTCGCTGCTGAGTGGGTCTTGTACTGGCGCTGCTGGCCTCCGTGTTGCCGAGCTCGATGGGCTCGGAGTGCTGGTAGTCCGCTGCTGCCAGTGCGCCGAATCGGTTTTCAACCAGTGGGGACTCCGGTTTGGAGACCTGAGGTGCTGACCTCGCGGGCGAGGTTCCTGATCCGCCTGCGAGCCGCGAGGCGGGGATGACTTTTCTTTCTCTCCGGCCTGGGGACGAGGCCTGGCTGTTTGGGGGATTCTGGGACCTGGGGGCCTTTCCTTGGTGGAGGCGCCCATCCTGCGGAGAGGCCTTTACTGGCTTCGGGGCAGGGTGGCGAGGTGGAAGTAGTGGTTGGTTCGGTGTCAGTTGGGGGAACTGCTGCTGATAGTGGTTTTGGGAGAGGTTGTGCAACACTTGGTGCTGGTGAAGCTGGTGTTGCTGGAACTGCTGCATCTGGGCTTGCATTGCCCGCATGCATTGCATTAAGTCGTCCAACCGATTTTGGCTAGCTGCCAGGGGGACGGCGGTTGGTCCAGTGAAGGTAGTCTCAATGGGAAGAGGGAAGGGGATGTTTGCGGAAGGTAGGCTTACAGGTGCCACTGCTTGTGGCGTAGTCAGATTGGGGATTCCATCCACCGTGAGGGGGATGGTGAACTGCCCAACACACACCATGGGAACTTGGAGCTGTTCCCCGGTGGTGTTTGTCTCTGTGCCGCGTCCAGCGTTGCTAGATGAGGCCATGAGTAATGAGTTTTTCAGAGAAGAAGGAAAGGGTATGAAAGTTTTGGAGGGAGGCCTTTTGAAGCGTTCCCACAGACGGCGCTAATTGATGATACACAATCTGGCCGGTCTTAGCTGTCGATGATCTTACCTCTGAACTGAGTAACAGGGACCTGAAACGGAAGGAGAAGAGAAGCTCCGGGGAGAACCCGGCGTAAGGGCTCCGAAGCTCAAGTTAGAATCCTTCAAAGGCAAGATAAACCAGATAGCGCAAAAGTTAGCATACCTCGTTCCTGGGGGGGTAGAAGCATTTTATAACCACCTCGCGCACTCACTTCCAGGCCTCCGTCAGGTCGGGCATGATTACTTCTGAACTCCTGCCAATTCGGGTGTCATTTCCTCTGGCCGGACAGAACCGCCACTGTTCCTTTTGTTGGAGCCGTCTCTGCGGCTAGTGACGACGGTTGCAGGTGGCGGTGGCAGGAAGCCATTTGGACTGCGGCTATCAGGCGTCAGATCCCAAATCAATCAGGCGCGTCGCCCTTGGATACGGACGCCCTTGGTGTCGGGTACGTTTGGCTGGCCTGGTGCTTTGGAAGTGAAGTGTTGGAGTGGCGAGCAAGGTGTCTTGAGTTCGGTTTGGAGTGTTCCGAGCTGCTGTGGGCCAGCTCGGGTCAGCTTTGTGAGGCTTGGGGCCCAGTATAGTTCGGGTTCCTTGCAGGGAGCTCGGGTTCTTAATAGGGTGCTCGCTCTTAACAGGGAGCTCGGGCTCATAGTAGGGAGCTTGCTCTTAATAGGGAGCTCGGACTCCCAGTAGGGAGCTTGTTCTTAATAGGGAGCTCGGACCCTTAACAGGGAGCTTGCTCTAAACAGGGAGCTCGGACTTGGGGAGCTCGGGTACTTAGGGAGCTCGGACCTAACAGGGAGCTCGCTCTTAACAAGGAGCTCAGGCCCCTAGTAGGGAGCTCGCTCTAAATAGGGAGCTCAGACCCTTAACAGGGAGCTCGCTCTCAACAAGGAGCTCGGACTAAGTACAGCGGTCTGGAGTTCGGGTTTGGTAGTGAGCTTGGACTTGCTTCCGATATTCGCTTTGGACGCTCTACTATCCCGAGCTGCTTGTCTTTGCCACGTGTCCGGTGATCGCGAGGTCGGGCCAAATTTCCCTTCATCAATTAGCAATGGGGAAAATCATAGCTATGCATATATTTTTATCTACAGTGTACAATATCTGTTGCTATCTACACTGTACAATATTTGTTGCTATAATTTTTAGCCATGAACATCACTAAACTATTGCTATACCTTTTAGTGTTGGTTTTATCTATTGCTAAAACTAATTTTTCTTATAGTGTACAAGATGTCACATAGTGCAATATGCTCTAATCGTTCTTTGCAGTTGTTTTCTGCAATGGCATGTCTACTATGTTAGTAAAGGCAGAGACGAGGTACTCAAAGATCGAAAATCTACCTTACGCATTAGTTATTGTGGCCCGGAAGCTCCATCCGTACTTTTAGGCTTATACTGTCGTCATCCTAACTAACAAACCCCTGAGGTAGGTCTTGCTCAAGCCCAAGGTCTCTAGTAGGTTGACAAAGTGGGCCATCGAGTTCAGCGAGTACGATCTTCAATACAAGTCGCGAACTGCTATCAAGGTTCAAGCATTAGTAGATTTTGTTGTAGAATGCACTTTCAGCTCTGAAGTTCCCAGGCCGGTTGAGCCCGGGGTTCTAAGGCCGGTTGAGCTTGAGCACTGTGAAGTAATGATCAGCGCGGCATCCCTCCTAGTAAGGCCAAGCGCGAACTGGGACGAGGAGCCTTGGATCCTTCACGTGGATGGCTCGTTAAACCAACAGAGCAGCGGAGCAGGAATAGTTTTGCATGGGCCAAGCGGTGTGAAACTGGATTATGTGCTACGTTTCAAGTTCGCGGTGTCCAACAATGAAGCAGAGTATGTGGCATTAGTAGCCAGGCTAGCTCTAGCTAGGGAAGTGAAGGCTAAGCACATTGTTGTCTGTAGTGACTCTCAACTCGTAGTCAACCAAGTCATGGACGAATACAAAGCTCGCGAACCATCCATGATCGCCTACCCAGCCAAAGTCAAAGAAGCACTGCTCAATTTCTGGTCCCACTTCGTCAAACGAATACCGAGGTCAGAGAACGCTAATGCTGAGCCCTGTCTAGGCTGGCCAGCACAAGTGACAATACCAAGAGGACTGTTGATGAAAATAAAATTTGTTATGTTTTTATCCCTCAATATTCAGTATTTTATACTTAATTGGTACCTAATTGGACTAATTACTCTTGTATATCGATTCAGGGCAAGCAATAAGGCAATTGGAAGAAAACAAGTCTAATCGGATGATTTTGCACAGTTTCAGCACTGTTCAGTGATCTGGGCATAACTCCCAATTCCGGACTCTGATTTGGATAATTCAAGAAGCACTGAAAAGATAAGGAAAAGGCTCACAACTTTTATGTTTTGGATTTTCACAGATTCAGTCTTCATCGAAGACGAAATCGAGCCCAAAATCAGAGTAATTTCGTAGTAAGGCCCATTTCACAGCTGAAGCCCATTTCGTTGAAGAGCCTTGAAGCAACCCGAATTGTTAAAGAAGCCCAACTTGAATTCAAGAACCAAGAGTCCCATTAGAATAGAATTTGAACGTAATCTCAAGAAAGGGAGTTTTATCAGATTTAAATTTTTAATTGTAATCCTAGATAGATAGGAGATTGAGATAAGAGTTAGGATATGATAAGTTCAAATCAGACTAGGACTTAAAAGTTTTGAGGATAATCTCCTAAAGGGAGTTGGAAAACAGCCCTCTCCCTAAATCTATATAAACGGGGGGCGGACTAGCATCCAGGGCATCAACTCCTTCAACAGAGCTTCAGCCTTCAGAGAGAGACATCAGCAACCAAGGAGGAAGAAGTAGAGTTTGACCCCCCCCCTCTCTCATCTGGAAGTTGCGATTTCATTATGAAGTGTCTGTAAGTCTTTGTTTCTGGTTGAAGGGTTTGGGAAGTTTTGACTCTTTAACATTGTGAGATCTAATTGATTTTTATTTCAGTTCATTGTTTATGGGTATTCATATGTTTTCTGCGATTAACTGTGAGGATTATTTTTATTGATTAAGTAAGAAGGGCCCCTTGCTCATTCAATGGAAATAATCTATGGCCGATTGAACCTCCAGTTTCGTATATGATTGGTATGTTCGATCATGGTGGCAATTAACAGAAATTGATTGCAAAAAAATTTTTGATCTATGTTAGGAAAAGGTATAATCTGGTTTAAACGGTCCGAGCTTGTGAGATCGCTGACCAAAATTAGGTCTCTCCCCTCTTAATGTTATTAATAGATTAAATCCTAAGAGCTTGTTTAGGACTGTCTATTAATAAGAGAAGCAACCAAAGAGCTTGTTTTGGTTGTCGAATAATACGAGTAGAGGTTGGTTGTTAGAGCTTGTTAATAGCTATAACCAATTTATTCGTAAACATATGAACCTATCCTTGCATCGATGATCAATGATAAGAATCAAGGCTGAACTTGTCCCTTCAACCGGAAGCTATCTCCCATCAATTTGATCTTTGCTTTCTGTTATTTTCTGCTATTTTCTTATTTTCCTTAGCTTTACAACCTCCCTTACTTCGTTTACTTGGAAATAAATCCACCCAATCTCTGTGGAGACGACCTTGCTCATCACTATCTACAAATTATTAAACTAGAGCAAGACTATTTATCTTTGGTTGGATTCGACACCCACCAACTATGTATATAGAGAACTTGTCTCGGCCTAGTGTTCTTGGGGGGGCAGAGGAGACAGCTCCTGTTGTTCAAGCAGAGCCGAGCTAGATTGATCCACTCACGAGCTTCCTGCTACACAGGACCCTCCCTACAGATTGTAATACTACCAGAAGGGTAAAGCGTCAGGCGGCCAAATACGTCATGATAAACGAATGGCTGTACCAAAGATCTTACACGCTCCCCTACCTACGCTACTTGTGACCTTTCGAGGCCGAATACTCCTGAGGGCCTGTGCGGTAGACACTTGGGAGGTAGGGCTCTTACCCAAAAGGCACTACGACAGGAGTACTACTGGCCAACGATGAAGGTAGATACGATCGAGCTCGTTAGAAAATGTGACATGTGTCAGAAGCACGCCAACATCCACCACCAGCCCGCCGCCGATCTAAAATAACTTACCAACCCATGGCCCTTCACACAGTGGGGAACCAACATACTCGGTCCATTCCCACCAGCGACGGGGTAGAGAAGGTTCTTAGTGGTGGCAATCGATTATTTTACCAAGTGGGTTGAAGTCGAGCCCCTCGTGAAGATCACAACTCGGAATGTGCAGAACTTCTGGAGGAGTATAGTGTGCCACTTCGGACTACCCCGAGTGCTGATCTCCGACAATGGTAAGCAGTTTGAAGACATTAAATTCTAGAATTGGTGCAAAGACATGGGGATACAACAAAATCTCACCTCGGTGGCGCACCCTTAAGCCAATGGCCAAGTGGAAGTCACGAACAGAGCCATCCTTCATGGACTGAAGGCGCGCCTAGACCGAGCTAAGGGGTTATGGGTAGACGAGCTACCCGGTGTACTATGGGCTTATAGGACTACGGCGAAGACTGCGACAGGCGAGACTCCCTTCAACCTCACCTACGGCACCGAGGCAGTCATCCCTACCGAGATCGAGGTCCCCACCCTATGTCTAGAAGCGTACGACGATAAGGCAAATGAGGATGAGCTGCACACCAACCTCGACCTATTTGACGAGGTACGGGACCTCGAATACATTAGGACCACGGCCTACTAGTAGAGGGTAGGTCGGTACTACAACGCCAGAGTCAAGAAGTGGAACCTCTGTGTCGGAGACCTGGTTCTTTGTAAGATTATGGTACTTGAGCCCGGTGTTGGTAAGCTTGGCCCAAATTGGGAGGGACCCTATTGAGTAAAACGGGTACTCAGGGAAGGAACGTACGAGCTCGAAGCCCTATAAGGGAAACAAGTACCTCGAGCATGGAATATTATCAACTTGAGGCAATACTACCTATAACTACCAAGTTAAGTGGACTGTAAGTCACTCCAAGAGCCTAAGGGTCAAAGTGTCGAGCAAATGGGAGACCTTGGCATCATATAAGAGCTAACTGCTTCAGCATGTGTAATGCCAAAGGCACGGGTAGCTCGGGTGAGAATCAAACCTCAATAATTAACTCAGGCGAGGATAGGTCGGGCATACGACCTACTATGTTACTCACATCAGTGTACATTGTGAAACAACCCCTACTAAGTACTAGGAGATAGTTCGGGGTGACACTAGTTGAGGGATCCTACTTCGGGCACTTAACACTAATTAGTTTGGATAAGATGCACTTCGGTAAAGGATCAAAATGCACAACACTTTGCAAAAAAGGATATTTCATTCATTAAGTTTCTTTATAATGAGCACGTTTTGTACGATACAAAAAAAAAAAGAAAACCGAGCTCGCAGGCTCAATATGTAGCGACTGCCCGAAGTACTTTGGGAACCCATCCTCTCTACTCGGGGCCTCAACAGGAGCTTCCTCTTCGCCACCCTCCTCTTCGGAGTTCGGGTCTTCAGTGGCCTGGTTGGCGATCTCCCTGGTGATTTGCGAGGTGGTGATGGCGCTCACGTCCAGTTGCGGGAACTCGCACCTGATGAGGAACCGGCTTAGCTTGAAGCCCTTGTGGTAGGCCTCTTCTAGCACCTCGTCGAATTCATTCAACCTAACGTAGTCTTGGACGGATTTGACTTTGGTCTCCTCAATGGCTTGGGTGAAGATCTTGGTCGTTCCTTCACATCGGCCTAAAGATTCTCCACCTTGCGCTCTAGGGCCACCCGACTTGCTTTCATGGTAGCCACCTTCCGCTCCAAGGACGCCTTGTCCGCCCTTAGAGAGACCGCCTCCAGCTCTAGAGACACCTTGTTTTTCTTCAAGGTGTCCACCTCATGCAACAACCCCTCCTTCTTGGCCAATCAGCGCCTCGATATAAGTCCTCTGAACTTGGGCGCCGTTCTCCAACTTGTGAATTTAGCCATAGGCTAGTCTCAGCTCGGTATGGGCTGTGCGAGCTGACTCTTCAGTAGCTAAAGCCCGCTTTAGATGCCTGTCGGACAAGAGGGTTAAGGCGTGCACGGCGGATTTCACCTGCAAAAAAGAAGTCAGTCAGCACCATCAAAAATCGCAAAAAGGAAGGGGGGAGAGGGAAGAAACAATATGCACCACAATGGAGTGGGTAGATGCCCGAGCTTCAAGTTGGGCAGGCATGAGATCGGCCCAGTCGGAAACCTCCTCGGCATAGACGGCCCCCTTGCTCTTTCGGAGGGTGCACCGTGGGACAAGAATGCTCCGGACAGCCCCCATCACTCCCCGAGTTGGAGATGGTTGTCTCTGGCATAGGGGCAACCTCAGAGGTAGGTTCTAGATTTGAAGCTGCCTCGTGCTCGGGCTCCATTGCTGTCTCAGCCTCCCGAACTGACAGATTATCTGGCTCCAAGTCAATGATTGGAGCCTCAGACACCTCGAGCTCAGGAGCCTTTGGGGAAACGATGCGAGCTTTTTTGGCAGCTCGCTTCTTCCTCTTCATTCTGTCGAAGAGGTTCCCTGCCTGGAGCTTGTTCACCCTAAGATTGTCTTCCATAAGCCTTGCAAATAGAATTTCGGCATTAGAAATTGTTAAAAAGAACTTTTGAATGAATTCAAGCTAAGTAAAAAATGACCTACCAGGACTCAGGCCGGCTTGTACTAGCTTGCCCTCAGCAATAAAGTCCTTGTAGTCGAACCCGAGCTCTGCCCAAGATTGGAGTGTCTCCCTTGTCTCCTTGTCTAGCCTGACTCCGGTGTCTTGGATGACCACCCTCCACTGGGTAAGGAAGGGCCATCCTTCAGGACTTCGAACTACGAAGTAGTCCTGCTTCTAGGCCGGGACCTTGCTCGGGAGCTTATGCATGAGCTTGAAGCCCGAACGAGGGGAAAGATAGTAAGCCTGCCTGTGCTCTGGGAGAACTCTGGTGTGCTTCTTGATGGACAGGATCGAAGAGAAGATATCCTGGTCCAAGGGAGGGCGTAGTCAAAACAAAGGGAGATCGTCTCGACCACATTGCGTATCGAGTTCGGGTGGAGCTGGTCAATGGTGACATTGAAGTGGTTTAAAACTTCAATGGTGAGAGGGTGGAGGGGAAGACAAAACCCGACTACGACCTACTCCCTGAAAAGCAGGATCTCGTCAAGACTATAGGTGTACTCCCGGGGCAAGTTGTATTGAAGGATGAGAGCCCGAAGTCTCTCCAAGGTCATGGTAGAGGGACTGAACTTGTTTGGCATCCGACCTCAGTGAGAGGTGGATGCCTGATGGCTAGTGGCCTCCCGCGCCTTGTGGGACTAGACCTCGGTTGGGTCACCCTGAGCCGAGGTACCTACCTCGGGCTTGTCTAAAAGATTGTCAAAACTAGACATCCCGAACAGAAGAAGTGAACTGAAAGGAAGCTAGGGGAGGACTCACCAAAAGAATGCAACCGAAGTAAGGGACTTGACGAACTAGGAACCCGAGCTGGGGACCTTTAGGCGCGAGCTCAAGATGAACGCTAAGTGAACTTCTGGCAGAAAATGACCCAGGACCCCCACTATTTATAGGTTCTATACTCGGGCATCAATCGTCAGGATCAAGATGATCCGACGGCTCTCAAGAAAACCGGCTACACGACCCCTGAGGTGAAAATAATTTAGTGCATTTCTTTGACATCTGCGGAGTCTATAATCTTGTGGCATCTGCGCGTGAGCTGTACACGACTCAGGTCACCCTTGATTGAGCCACACAGTGAACTGGTCTGACCAATGAGTTGCCTAGTTGGATAGCCTGAACTCCGAGCCTAATCCACCCGTCATTCCGTGAACTCCCCGCACTGGGTCAAGACCCCTAGCACAGGGAGTGGGGGACAATTGATGGAGGCTGATTTGGCCCGACCTCATAATTAGGGGACACTTGGACATGGTAGCATGATAGACTGGCCGCAACTTGACGTAATGGGCTCGTTGGGGCCCCGCCTGACAGTTCGGTACAAGTGGCAGTTCGGTATAAGCGACAGCTCGATACAGGGTGGTATTCCAATCACTCCGATCTAAAGCTCCCCCGAGTTGGGTCCACCCCGAGCTAAGGCTCTCCCGGGCTGGATCTACCCCGAGGTAAGAATACTTCGGTAACAAGTCACGAGATCGACACCTATATGTGAGCGATAACTCAGGAATGACAATTCGGATTAGATAGTTCGAGTACCCCAACCTGCCGACCTGATAGCTACCCTTAACAGCTTCCCAATCTTGCGGGACTACACTTCATAACACTGAGCATTACCTCCCCGCCCGGTCCGAACGGAAGTGATTAACGTTAGTGGATAACGTTTACCCCTAAGTGGCGCACTCCATCATAGCAGTTATTTTGGGACCGTTCCACAAAGACCGCGAGGATCCCAATAAATAAAGGCCCTCCTTTTAGGGTCCCAAGGTATTGCGCTATCCGCACTCTTATCTCTCTGCATTTCTCATACTTCTTTGCTAAAGATCTAACTTGATCGTCGGAGTATTCCTGCCGGGTGAGCTCCCCAGGAATTCTTCATTGCCTTGTTCATCTCAAGTGTTGTTCGTCGCCAGATAGGAGCCAAGCCACCGCCAGCTAGGAGTGACCGGATCGCGCTACATCAATTACAATTATCAAACTTCAAGAAAAGTTTCAACAATAACCAAAAACTTCAGGGAGGTTTCAGCAATTTACCCTAAAAATAAAGAAAAGTCAACAAGGTAAAATTAAATAATTGATAATTTACATATTCATTTATAAAGAATATGTTGGGGTCAAGTTGGGCAATGATGTCAGTACCTAGTTGTCACTTTTGTTTTTTTGGCTGCAACTCATTAGTCATTAGATATCTATTCTGGGAAGCTTTTAGTAATAAAATAAAATTTATTAAAATGAAAAAAAAAAACAAGAAAGAGCTATACGAATAACAAAACAATAAAACCAGCCAAACAATAACAAAACAAACGAAAATCTTCCTAAAGTTTTGTTCAGCACTATTATGGCCATGTGCTTCTTTCCTGGTTTCATGAACAATCCTGAGAGCAAACCCAAACTCTCATGAGAAGTGACACCACTTTTATGTTCAAATAGGTGAAGTTACACTATGTGTTCCATTATTTGACACATTTCAGAACTTCATTAAGAGTTTAACTCAACCTCTCTCATCATAACGGATAGCACTGTTTATATTGTGATGGGAAATTTCTCAATGTTAGTGCTAACACTCACATTGCTATAAATTGTTGTTACCCATTAAACCCAATACTAATGGTTTTTTAGTTCAGGTTGGGTTACCATTACAGGTGACTAAGTAAAGGGTTTTAATCCCATCTCTTTAGTTGTCATTCTTACCAATTCTCTGGCCAAGCCCTTGGTAAGAGGATCAACCAAGTTTTTACTTGACCTCACATAGGTTATAGAGATGACTCCATCTTGAATTAGTTGCCTAACAAATTCATGTCTCAGACTTATATGTCTAGACTTACCATTGTAGGTACCACTGTAGGCTCTTGACAAAGTTGTCTCACTATCACAGTAAATGGAAATTGGAGGCATAGGACTAGGCCAAAGTTTTATATCCAATAATAAGTTCCTAATCCATTCAGCCTCTTTTCCAGCAACCGCTAAGGCTATGAATTCGGATTCCATGGTCGAGTGAGATATACAAGTTTGTCTCTTGGATGCCCAAGAGATCGCACCCCCACAAAGAACGAAAATCCATCTAGAGGTGGACTTGTTATCTCCATTACTGTTAATCCAACTTGCATCAGTGTACCCTTCTAGTACAGCTGGATAATCACAGTAAAATAAGCCAAGTTCCAATGTTCTCTTGAGATACCCAAGAACTCTCCCAATTGCCTTCCAGTGCTCTGCACTGGGATTACTTGTAAACCGACTAAGTTTACTTACTACAAATGCAATATCAAGTCTTGTATAAAGCATAACATACATCAAGCTTCCTACTGCAATAGCATACTCAAGTTGTGCAATTGCTCTACCAGTACTACTAGTTTTATATTAGAATCATATGGGGTGCTATATTCTTTAAACCCTAAATGCTTAAATTTCTC
This sequence comes from Nelumbo nucifera, assembly GCF_055504915.1. Taxonomy (NCBI): domain Eukaryota; kingdom Viridiplantae; phylum Streptophyta; class Magnoliopsida; order Proteales; family Nelumbonaceae; genus Nelumbo; species Nelumbo nucifera. The sequence continues at coordinate 48,742,642 of NC_142653.1, read as the reverse complement.
AAGTACTTTCTCGATATAATGTGATTAGCTTAATGCATAGCACCTACTGTGCTTTTTAACTTTTATTCCCAATATGATATCTACTTCTCCTAAATCTTTAATCTTGAAGACAGAGGATAAGTAGTTTTTTGTTTCATTTATGCCAACCATATTTGTACCCACAATAAGCATATCATCAATATAAAGACATACAATTACTCCATAATTCTCAGTGAATTTTGAGTAAATGCATCTATTAGCACTACTATGTTTAAAACCAAAAGATAGAATGCAAGAATCAAATTTCTCATGCTACTGTTTAGGTGCTTGTTTTAATCCATATAGTGATTTAACCAATTTACAGACTTTCTTCTCATTTCCAAGAAGAATAAATCCTTCTGGTTGTTCCATATAAACCTCTTCATTTGAATCACCATTTAAGAAAGTAGTTTTAACATCCATTTGGTGAACAGATAAGTGATAAATGGATGCTAATGCTATGAGTGTACTAATAGAAGTTGTTCTAGCCCCTGGTGCATAGGTGTCAAAGTAATCAATTCCTTCCTTTTGACTAAATCCTTTGGCCACCAATCTAGCCTTAAAAGTTTGTACAGTTCTATCAGTGTTGTATTTTCTTCTAAACACCCATTTACATTTTATTGGTTTTGATCCTGTAGGCAAGTCTACTAGTACCCTTGTGTTATTTGACATTATTGAATCCATTTCATTATTTATAACTTCCTTCCAAAATGTAGCATTTCTAGAGGTCATGGCCTCACTGTAGATTTTTGGATCATTTTCAATGTTCAGGACAATGGGTATCTTATTCAAAATCTTCTCTCTGTCAGCCTCAACCAAAAATACAATTGATTGAGTAGAGATAAAATCTGAACCTAAGTGTTTCTCTGTTCTTTGTCTTTGACTTCTTCTAGTTCCTATTGTAGGTATTAACATTGTGTCATTTCTTCTTTCAATCTTATTATTAACAATAGGTATTGAGAACTGAGTTTCTCTTTCAGGTTCTCTGTCATTTTCTATAGATTCAGAACACAGTTTATTTTCAAAGAATTCAATATCTCTAGTTACAATTATTATGTTGGACTCTAAGTCTAGAAGCTTATAAGCTTTGCTATGTTCTGTATATCCAACAAACATACCTCTCTTTGCTCTAAGTCCTAACTTGGTTCTTTTAGGATCTGGAACTCTATAATATGCTAAGCACCCCCACACTTTTAGGTATGCTAAATTAGGTTTTCTTCCTGTCCATAATTCATATGGGCATTTGTTATTAATTCTACAAACAATTCTATTATGTAAATGACAGGCTGTTAGGAGTGTTTCTCCCCACAGGTTTAAGGGTGCATTAGTTTTTAATAACATGCAATTTATCATTTCTGTATGTGTTCTATTTTTTCTTTCTGCCAGGCCATTCTGTTGAGGGGTATAGGGAACAGAACACTGACGTACTATTCCAAATTCTTCATAGAAAGAATTAAGCTCATTTTTAAAGTATTCAGCACCCCTATCACTTCTAAGGATTTTAATTTTCTTTTATAGTTGATTTTCAACTTCAGTCTTATACAATTTAAACATATCAAAGGCTTCGTCCTTAGTTCTCATAAGGTAGACAAAAGTGTACCTAGAAAAGTCATCTATGAATGTTATAAAATATCTCTTACCTCCTTTATTTACTACACCATTGAGTTCACAGATGTCAGAATGAATTAGTTCTAGAAATTGAGAGTTTCTCTCAACACTAGGGAAAGGTTTCTTAGCCATTTTAGGTTTTACACATATATCACATTTTTCAGTTGATTCATTACTGTAAGCAATTATACCAAGTTTGCTCATGTTCTTTATGGATTTGAAATTCAAATGTGCTAATCTATCATGCCATAAAGAGAAAGAATCAACAATATAAGTAGAAACTTTTCCTTCATTAATACTTAATTTAAACATACCATTACAATCATATCCATTTCCAACAGATATCCCATTCTTGGATAGGATTAGTTTGTCGGACTCAAAGACAACTTTGAATCCCCTCTTACAAACAACATTTACTGAGACCAAGTTCTTTTTAACATTAGGAGCATGGAGAACATTCAGGAGAGTCAGTGTCTTTCCAAATGTGAAGTTCAACTCTGCGCTGCCTCTTCCAGCAACTTTGGCACATGTTTGGTTTCCCATCTATACCTCTTGGCCATCAGTCATTTTTTCATATGTCTTGAACAAGGACTTGTCCTTACAAACGTGGACTGTGGCGCCTGAATCAAACCACCATTTAGAAGACAATTCTTCCATGTTGACTTCAATAATCATGGCCATTAAATTGTCTTCTACCATGTTTGCAGACTTGGTTCCGCCTTTCCGATGTTGGCAGACTCGGGCATGTGCCCCTTCTTTCCACAAACAGAGTAGGATCCTTTCTTATTATTACTCTTCTTGAAGTTCCCATCCTTCCTCTTTACTTGTAATATAGGGTTAGTCTTCTTTGATACGTTTTCCACAAAATTGACATTAGAGTTCAGCATACCAGCCAGGGTCTTATCCCTACTATCACTAATTCGAGACTCTTCTTCAATACGAAGGTTTTGCTAAATTTGCTCTAAGGTAAGTTCTTCAGCCTTGTGCAGAAGCTTCTTCCTGTAATCCTTCTAAGTGGGTGGAAGTTTGGCAATGATTGCTCCCATTTGGAAAGATTCAGGAAGGATGATGTCAAGGGATCGAATTTTGTTGACTATCACCTGTTGTTCATGAACTTGCTCTAGTATGGGTTTATAGTCGTTCATGGTGAAGTCAAAGTATTCTGCAATAAGATATTTATTCGTACCTACTTCTTGAACCTTGTATTTAAATTCCAGGGCCTTCCCGATTTCTTTTGGAGATGTAAGTTCCTTGTAGAAGTTGTAGAGTCAGTCTAATAAGGCATTCAGTATGTGTCCTCGGCACAAATGTGAGTCATCTTCTTGTTTTGCTCTTTCCTTCTTTAGTTTTTTGGAGTTTTTGTCAGTGGGTTCAGGAAGTGCTTGCAGATTCGGGTCCAATAGATAGTATAGTTTTAGTGTGGTCAGAAAGAAGATCATCTTGTCTTGCCACCAACTAAAGTTTGTTCCATCGAACTGGTCTAATCGAACAAGATCTTGGTTCATCATCTTGATTGAAGTGATACTTGCTTCTGCCTCCATTGCAGAATAATGTTCTAAAATTGTTGGAGATATGGGGTCACTATAACTTTGGAGGAGAAGCTTTGAAGCGCATCTGAAGACACTGTCTTTAGAACGTTATTTGCCCCTACTTAGTTTCACTGAGCTTGCTGTTGGATTACAGGCAAATCCATTCCCAAGATACAACAGAGCCTTGGGCGAGAATTTGCAACCAGCAAAGTAGAAGAATCTCTGAAGAAACCTTCTGTGAGACTATAGCAGACCGGACTGAGAAAGAGAGAGAGAGAGAGTGAATTTCAAAATTGTGTGTTTTTGGAGTATGATTCATGCTTCTTAAATAGTTTATGAAGAGGTATGAAGAAAAGGTAGGTGCTAGTTCAAAGAAGGCACCTTGAATAGTTACAATTTCAAACATTTTGACTATTTAAAAAGTAGTTAACAGTTAATGATTGTTAACTTTGAATTGTGCCTCTTGATCATACCTGATCGAATCGTGATCGTTGATCTCATCAACGGTGATCAACGGTCAGCATCGCACCAAAACATTGTGCCTCTTGATCACCCCCTGTTTTTTAGACTTGATCAACTGCCTCTAATTCTGGTAGCTCAGCACCATTATCTAATTAATCCTCCTCTCCTATATGGTGATTAACGTAGGGGTGGCAATTGGGTGGGTTTGGGCTTAGGTTGAGTTTCTTACCATCGCCATAAGTACCCTTTGGACAAGAGCAATTGTATGATCCAATTGTATTAGTGCAAGTTCCTATGCAAGGATAATTATTTGGATCATTGCACTCATTTACATCTGGAAAGAGAAAGACAATAATCAAAGCATTAGCAAAAATATTATAAGTGTTACAACTTTCACAAAAATCCAAAAGCATCAGTAAATTAGAAAAAATGTGTTCGCATATTTCGAAGACCTTCTCAAATCACAGATTCATATTGATTCTTGGATTTATTAGTAACGTTTTAATCGTCGTTATAAAATGAACGTAGTACTAATTAACCAAGGGTAATGGCTTGTAGACTTTGGAGGGAGTGGAGTAAAACTGAAATGATTCAAGTGACAGTATTAATGGCTAAACAGAATGGCTAAACATGATTCATATAACTGATCCAGTGAAATTGAGATAAGGCTTAGATGATGATGAGTCAAATAGAAAAGTATTAAATTAAATGAGAAGGTTAAATTATTCGATTATAACAGGAATCATTAGAATCTCAGGGAAATAATATCATATTTATCAGCACCATGTTTATATTTTGATGACTAAAATTTATGATTCATGTATAACAGGAATCATTATGGTCCCCTCCCTGCTATCGTGGTATGGGTTCTCCCCCATATCACAATCGACAAAAGCCCAGTAGAAGAAAGTTAATTCGCCATGTAGTGATATGTTCAACACAATTTTATCACTATACTCATCACTGTCAGGGCCATACATCATCAGTTGCGGACGATGGTCAGTGGCTGTATTGCACAACAACTTGAATTCATCTCTATTACAGCTTGGATCATCTCCAACGAGGCCAAACGGGTATGGAATGCCAACATTTCCTTATTTTCTTTGACAATCTAGCTGCTTTATCTCTGGAGATTTTGGTAAAGCAATCGTCATCATCATCAGCTGTTATAAAATTAGGTAAAGGAAAACAGCCAATGCATTTTTTCCGTTTTTTTTTTTCAAGAGGTATTAATATTTTTTTTCCCAGCAATCCAAGTCTACAGTTCTAGACTTTATACATTAACTCCTTGCAGTTTCTACAGACACACCACCATATATGGTTTGGCATCGATCCCTTTCATGAACCCCATGTCCTGCCACGTAAACTCTAATCCCATCACTGGTGACCTTTACTGCCACAAAACCCTCCTTCGAAATACCTAAATCTGCCATGAAGAGGGATTAAGTCTAACGAGAAGGTCCTATTCCCGGACCAAGCATATTGGGAGAGGTTGATAAGGATGGAGGTGAAAACTTATAACTATTGACTATATATATATATATATAGAGAAAATTAAAATTTGCAGGAGTAAATATATGAATTATCTAAAGAGATCTACTACCGGCGGTTCAAACTGGATATATTGTCCCTCTATTTCTTGCACCATGGGGTGGTTTAATCAGAAGTCTCTAATTGCCCCAATTGTACTAAATTTCCTATTACAGTTTTGAAGAAAACGCCAATTATCATAAATGAACACATACCTTGGCATCCAATGCGGAGATAAGGATTCCCATTGTAACCTTTCATACAATGGCAAACGTATCCACGGTGGTTGTTAGAGTTGGAACAGTAGGTGTTGTTTCCGCATGCATAATTCATCGTTTCTTTCTCACATTCTTTGTTTGCAACTAACCTGTTTACTACTGCACATTAAAAAGTAAAGCTTTTCATAAGACATATTGGAAAATCGGACTGCTACGATGACTTCAGCCGTGTTACAATACAATGTTGGGTATAAGACTAGGAACGTCAGTGTATTGAATAAAGTGATAAACCCGCCCAGACCGGACTATGGTATCATATTCGGTTCAATCTTAATTAGGTTTCGGGTTGATTCTGATTTCTGACCTACACCGTGCCCAATATAACACTGAAGAAATGTATGATGTCCTTAGGTAAGAATACCGGTATTGTTGTTTGGAAGGGTCAGGTCGGGCTTGGTGAACCTATTCCAATTAGTCAAGTTGGGGATCGGGTTTAGGTTGAACAAAACAATACGAAACCCGTCCCTTTGGCATCCCTACGTAAGACATAGACTAATTAGGAAATGTTGGAATGACCACATGCGCTATCAAGAGGAGTCCTTTAGGGACCAATGGTTTCATCTCGTGACTTCCATGTGTGAATAACAGCGAAGCGTTTATGTTTAATATTTGTATTTAAATTTTGAAGTAAAAGAGAGAAGAATAATTGTTTGGATTTCGTAATAATAGCATACCTTGGCATCCATGGGGAAGATAAGGATTCCCTTGATGTGAAACTTGTGAGTCAAATGAATCCTGGGCGTCGGACATAAGAACAGCCAACCCACATCTACTAATGTTCCATGTGTATTTGAAGTCGTTACGGCTCCATATGAATAAATCAAAGTCAGTAAGATCGTTTGGTATGGTTGTCTGGCAGCAACCAAAACCACCGCAAGATGAACCAGCTGTCACTTTTGTATCGTTCAAGCATGACGATAGACAGTTGACATAAAACACATTGCCCTCGTAATCACGCAACTCGCCATACAAAGTCAATTTTGGAGGGAAGATGGCAGTGTTGCAGAACAACTTGAAGTCATCATGTTCATGTTTGTAACAGGTTGGATCATCTCCAACTAGACCAAAGGGATATGGGATGCTAATATTTCCGCATTTTCTTTGGCAGCCAACTCTTGTATCTGGCGATGTAAAAATTATTATTGTTATCACCTAGAAGTGTAAATTGGGCCATGCGGCCCGTGGCCCGCTACGATTTTGGACTAATTTGTACTGGTATGGCATGACAGTACATACGCCATGTTAGACCCAATACGATGGTTCGTGCCGTGCTGGGCCTGGGGTTCAAAGTTTACAGGTCAGCACGGCACAGTACGACCAAGCAAGTAGTGCCGCCCGCAGCTTGTATGTTTGCACTGCCCAGCACGGCACAGCACGACCAAGCAAGTAGTGCCGCCCGCAGCTTGTATGTTTGCACTGCCCAGCACGGTCCATATATGCTATTTATATATATATTTGTATATATATACATAATAATTATATATTTTATATATTTATATATAAATATATAATATATTATATAAATTATAATTATATAATAGTATAGAATATAATATATTAATAAAATAAACAATTTTTTCAATTATATTATATTAATTTATTTAATTATTGTATAATAAGCAATTCTATACAATAAAATTCATATAAAATTAAAATTTTAAGTTATTTTTTCAATTTTCTTAAATAAATAGGCAAAAATAACTTTGGCCCAGTCTTGGCCCGACTTAGGCCAAGGCTTGGCACACGGCACGGCACGAGGCTTGTGTTGCAGGCCATGCCGGGCCGACCACCAAAATTTTCATAGGAGAGGGCGGCATGACCCACACTTTGCGTGAGCTGCTTGCGGATCGTGCCTACACCTCTATCATCTCAAGTAAGGATGTAGTCCTCACATAACCATCCTTAAGAAGAGGTGAGGAATCAATAAATACATTTTAAGTTGAGCACAACATATTAAATATAAGAAATCACATTTGCTTCTCAAACAAAAATGTCAAAGTCTTTAATTTATTGAAAGGGAGAATTTCTGACAAGTACCCAGCACTTTGGGTATAGTGCCACTTTGGTCTCTGAATTTTAAAATGCAATAACTCGATACCTGGACTTTCAAAATTTATCAATCAAGTTCCAGTTGGCCCATTAATTATTTGTTAAGTGGCATTTCAAAAGACATAATTTCCCTTCGAGTGTTGTCTAATTTTCTTTATTATCCCTTCAAACCTTGATAAAAAAAATGAACAGTCCCAAATCTTTGCCTCTTTAATTCAAGAAAGTTGGGGTCACGAGAATGCCCACTAAGATGTGACTCCAACTTTCTCTAATAGAAAAGGCAAGGATTTGAGACCGTTCATTTTTAGTCAATGTTTGGATGATTGGTAAAGAGAATTTGATAACACTTTAAGGGTATTTGTGTTTTTTCAATTGCCACTTAACTAATGGTTAATGGTAAAGATTGGATTGACATGTTTTAAAAGTTTGAATATCTAATTATCGCATTTTAAAATTTAGGACCAAAGTGGCACTGGACCCAAAATACAAGATACTAATCAAAAATTTTCCCTAAATTAAAGGGATAACTTGAGTTAAACGCCCCCTTAGGCCATTGTACAGTTTGGTTCAGCGTCGAGTGGAAAAGATTCCCAATTTAGGGGATGGTGTTTATAGGGAGGGCTGGGATATATATATTTCGGCAATAGGTGGTGACGTCTAGAATAATATAAGATGATTACCTTTATATAACCCTAATTCAATAGTGAAATTTGAAGCAAAATTGGAAGAAGGGTGAAGTCATACCTTGGCATCCATGGGGGATGTAAGCATTCCCATGATAGCCTTGCATGCATTGGCAAATATATCCAAGGCTGTTGTTGGAGATAGAGCAGTTGGTGTTATCCCCGCATGCATAATTCCTACTTCCTTTCTCACATGTCTTTTTTGCGTTTGATCCGCCCACTTCTATGCATGCAAATTAATATTTCTTAAATTAAAATCTGTTTATTTTTCATATTAAGAGGAAATTAAAGAAGTCAGACGGCTAATATGACCAATAGATGATCAGAGCAAACCGTATGGGAGATTCAAATAAATCCCCCTCTCCAACCGATCATTGATTCAAATGGGCGAATATCATATGAGTGCTCCATGTGACATTATATAGTAGTAATTAAGGTCAGTTAAACTTTACCAAAAGAAAAGCTAACTTAATGAGATCCGGTTATGATATCATTTCTTTTAAATGCATGATAAAATAACCATTACAATTAGTGTTAAAAGCCACTGCTGCAAGATGTTATTAATCTTAATTGATGAATGCTGCTCAAGATAAGCAAGAGACACAGGAAGAAGAAGACCCGTCAACAACCAAGTCTCGAGATAGGAATGGCAATGGGGCGTGGTGGGGACGGGGAGTCACTCTCCATCCCCTCCCCGTCCTCTTGGAGGACAAGGTTATCCCCATTTCCATGGGGTTCTCATGATTTTTTATATTATTAAGCATTTTGTTTTTGTTTTTTTATTTTATTTAAAAAATTAAAAATAAAATAGTTAAAATTTACAATCATATTAAAAACGATTCAACCATATTTTTAAAAATATAAAATACCCACATGCATACATATATAAAATATATTAGCAGAGATCCCTAGGGGCCGGGGATCGATTGGGGTCCCCATGGGGTAGGGAATGCACTCCCCATCCCTATCAAAATGGATGAAAATTTTTCCATCCCCATTCTTGCAGGGAGAAAATCATCCCTATCCCCACTTCATTTAGAGAGAGTCCCCATGGGAATTGGGGAAATGAGAAAAATTGCTATCCCTAAGCTAAATGTAAGTCCTAGTTATCTCTCCCTCTCTCTTCAAGAGTAAAAGAAAATTTTATTAAGATGAAAGAAAAAAGGGGGAAAAGAATAATACAAATGGGTCAAAGCCCGAGGCTCACTCAAGAACCCAGAACGGAACATACTACTAATCAAAACAAACTGACAACAACAACAAACCAGGAAGGACAAGAAAACGTTGTTGCAGAAAGCCACATAACCAAAGGAAAATCAAAAAGACCAACAAAGACAGTGATAGACGCATGGCCCATGCAGGTGTGTGACGTGGCATAGGGAGAAGAGCAGCAGATTTTCTCCATTTTCTCTTCATTTTCTTGTTATTTTATTTTTATTATATTTCCTTGTAACCTGTACGTAGGAATAGGTCCATAAAGCCAAGGTATTGGCCTTAGGAAGTAGTCAATTTGGTTAAGTAGTTATTACTTAAGAATATGTCAAGTTGTTAGTGGTTAAGTAGTTATGTTCCTATGGCTTAGGGATAGGCTAACTACTAGAGAAGCTAATCCCTTAATCAGTGGCTATGTTAGTGAAAGAAGTTGAGAATTTTCTGTATTTAAACACCACCCATCCAACATGGGAGGGGAGTTGGAAGTTAATAAAATCTTGTGGTCTTATTCTCACCCTAAGCAGAATACTCTATCACTCTAGCTTTGACTGGGACCTATCATTGGTATCAGAGCTAGGCACCATGGCTACTAACAAGGAGAGAATTGAGAGCTTAGAGGCTGGACTTGGAGGCGGGAGTAGCTGATAAGTTCCATCAGTTAGAAGATGCCATCAACAAATTATCGGAAGCTCTACTCTCCAACCGTGCTACATCAACTGCCAACAGCCTTGAATTTAAGGCAAACTCTCCTACTGGGCATTCTCGCAACATGAGAAAAGAATCTCGAGACAACTCCGAAGTAGGACGACAACTGTTATCTTCCAAACTAGCCAAATTGGAGTTTCCTCGATTTGCGGGAGATGACCCCACCGAATGGTTCATAAGAGTAGATCAATTTTTTGAATACCAAGGCACTCTTGAATCTCACAACGTGTCATTGGCTTCTTTCCATTTGAAAGGCGAGGCTAACCAATGGTGGCAATGGTTGAGAATATCCTATAAGGAAAAAGGCAAAGAGGTGACATTGGAAAATTTTCAAGAGGAACTTTGGGCAAGATTTGGTCCTACCGAATGTGAAGACTTTGACGAAGCATTGTCAAAGATTACACAGGTGGGCTCCTTACGTGATTATCAAAAAGAGTTCGAACGGCTGGGAAATCGGGTACAAGGGTGGACTCAAAAGGCATTGGTAGGCAATTTTATGAGAGGTCTTAAAATTGAAATAGCAAATGGGATTCAGATGTTTAAGTCAAAATCCTTAAACGCTACATGTCAATTCAATAGGACCACTATTGACTCTTCTCCAACGAAACTGAAGTCTGCTTCACCAATGAAACGACTCACTTGGACGGAGATGCAAAGGAGGCGTGCTCAAGGCCTTTGTTTTAATTGCGATCAAAAATTTGTACCGGGGCACAAATGCAAAGGGCCGCAGTTGCTATTGCTTGAAGGAAATTATGACGAAAGTGAGACAGATGACGAAGAGGGAGCTCACACCAACCTTCGACGAGCTATGGAATAGATACATCAAATTGGACCTTGAGGACAAGGTTCCTCTGAAAGACGGGGGCAATGATAGACGCATGGCCCATGCAGGTGTGTGACATGGCGTAGGGAGAAGAGCAGCAGATTTCCTCCCTTTTCTCTTCATTTTCTTGTTAGTTTATTTCTGTTCTATTTCCTTGTAATCTGTTCTATTTCCTTGATAGACGCATGGCCCACGCATGGCCTTGTAATCTGTTCTATTTCTGTGCTATTCCTTGCAATCTGAGCGCTCTCTAGTCATCTGGCTACTTCTTGGTGGTGGGTGACTCAAAGGCCGAAGTGGAGGATTTATGTTGGATGAAGACTTGGAAGCCGAGCTGGCTAGACTGAGCTAGGGGTAGATCGGGTGCTGAGCTAAGTTGATTATCAAGCTGCATAGCTCTTTGGAGAAACCTGCAAGGAATCAATGTTAGAGTGCCTGGGTTGCTTTACCCGAGGTGGATATTGCGATTCCTAATCTAGTACTAGGTTGTGCAAGTTGAAAATATGTATACTAGTTGGCTAGTGAACAAGTAATTGTGCGTACCCTGTTCTTGACGTCAAAAGCCCTTATATAGTTGAGTTGTCATCGATCTCACGCACTACACCCAAGATTTTCGGGATATCGTGCCTAACCGGTCCGAGATCTTTGGAGGTAATGGCCATGCATTCTCTAGAATATCCAGTACGTGGGCCAAATTCCTAGAAACCTGGGAGTGTCGGCATATGCATGCCGAATTTGTTGGTCAGCACATCTCATAGGTCACCGCCTAGTCCTCGCGTTGAGGTCACTTTGACCAATGACGAGGTGCTACAGGTAAGCCCTGAACGAGGTGCTCTTAGCTGACCTAAGTTGTGGTAAAAGTCACTAGGTCGGAGCGCAAATGAACCACGATCTGGAACTCAAAATCATCACTTAGGTGGTGTCTATGTGTCATTCAACTGTTCTAAGATGCCATTTGTCATGATGTCATTGGAGGGCCTAATTTGCCCTTCATCAATAATAATAAATAATAATCATAATAATAAAATAATAATAATAAATAATAAATAATAATAATAACTATTTGGCACTTCAATGAAACCCCATCCCTAAAAATCATTCTTGCATTATGCAAGTCGCCGCATTTTGCATACATGTCAACTGGTTAGGTTTGATATTGCTACAATTTATAAGATTATGGATTTCTTTTTCGTGATCCAAAGAACCATTTTGTGCACAAGCTGATAATGCACTTGCTACTGTAACTTCATCAGGCTTAAATCCCTCGGACTGCATCTTAGCGAGAGCCTCTAGAGCTTCTTCGCAATATCAATTCTGTGCATATCCAGCAATCAATGAATTCCAGTTCACCAAATTCTTGACTGGAATGCGATCAAAGATCTCTCTCGCCTCCTTGACGTTACTCTTCTTGTAGTAACCAGCAATTATTTACCAGGAATAGCAGTTCCGCTGTGGCATCTCCTCAAATAGCTGCCTTGCCGTCTTCAACTGCCCAATCCTCACATATCCATCGATCATCACAGTCCATGTCACTAGATTCCTCATCTCATGTGGAGAGCAATTGAATAAACGCCTAGCAGCAATAATAACCCCATTCCTTGCATATCCATCAATCATCTCTGCCCATGTAACTTCCGTCTTCTCTAGCATCCGTTCAAAACTAAATGATGCAGAACCCATGCCACCATTCCTTGAACACCCTCTTATCATTGCATTACATGTCACCAAATTCCTATCAGGCATTTCATCAAATACCCTGTGGGAACCAACTATGTCGCGGCATTTTGAATACATGCTAACCAATGAAGTCCCTATCCCCACATCTGAATCCACCCCAATTGTGATCGACTCAGCATGGAAAGCTTTCCCGGCAGAGACCCACAAGCCTTGAGTAGTAGAGGAATAACACCATAAGGGTGGATTCCTTTTGCAGAGAATTTGGATGTAAAGAAGAAGAGCTTCTTCTGGGGCTCCTTGAGAGAGGTACCTTTTTATGACATGAGACCAAGATCCATTAGTTGCTGCCGAGAGGAGAGAGATTTCTTGAGAGGAGAGAGGTTTCTTGCTGCCACTACCCTGTTTTCCATCTCAAGGTGGGAGACGATGAACAGTGACTTCCCTTTCTCCTACAAGGCCACAACCTCCGCTCTCCACTGTTCCATTGTCTATCAGCAACAAAAAGAAATATATTATAGGTAATTATAATTTCATTAAAAATCTCATTCTTAACTATAATTTATAAATTATAATTCTTAAAGTTTAATGTTTTATGGGATGAGAAAGACCCAACTCTCCTATCCAACGATAAAATATGCATTGGCAAAACTTCAATGTGAAAATATAAATAACAATTATTTATTATTCATTTTCAAAAGTTATAAAAAATAAATAAACATTATATAATATATTCAAAAATTAGTTATTAAAGAAGAAATTTCGATTGCTTTGTGGATATGTTAGATCATCGATAGATTTATAATACATTCAATCATTGTGATCAAATGATAAAATTTAATTAATTAATTAATTTTTAATTGGTCTGATAGATCATCCATAGAGTTATAATATATTCAATTATTGTGATCAAATGATAAAATATAATTTATTATTATTAATTTTTTTAATTTTAAAAATATTCAATTATTCTATGGATATGATAGTTAAATCCCTAGGCTCGATATACCTCCAATACACACCAATATGCCTCTAATAGGATACAATACACTTCATATCGGACATATCATATCAAAAATTTAAACAGGGGTTCTCATTCAACTTGGAAACATATAACAATGTCAAAAACAACTCTATCAGAACTAAAGAAAAAGCTAGAAAACAAAACTTTTGGAATAGGAAAAATCTTCGTGTCACATGTCTCACTGTCCTCTAAAATTTCAGGTTCAAAATAGGAAGGCGCACATCCTACATGGATTTGAGCCGTTTGGGATCTCTCACAAAAGCAGGGGAAGAAACTCTCGATTTACAGATTGAAGTGCATAAATCTCGGTTTACAGATTTGAGCCGTGTAACATTTTACGCTTCCCAGAATAGAAGTCATTAGTTGATGAGCATCAAGTGATATGTTGAGAATGTTGTGGTCTTTCCCCGGATCATCGCCATACAAAATCAATTTTGGAGGGAAGATGGCAGTGTTGCAGAACAACTTGAAGTCATCATGTTTGTAACAGGTTGGATCATCATGGGACACCTCTTTTATGATGTGACGAATCCGTTCCTCACAAATGGGTGTATCACATGCACATCCACGGTGCATTAGGAACATCTCCTGTATATAATAACTAATAAATACGCATGATAAGGTGTGCGTGTGAAGCTCCCGTGAGGTGCTAGGTCCAAGGAGCTGATCGGGTCTCTTTTTATGATACGGGTTGATTGGTTATATGTTTTTGAGGTATCATGTCTCTTGGGTATCATAGCTAAACCCTGTTAGACAGCAAAATCAAAGTAAAGAATTAGAGACCCTAAAACGGCCCCAAACAAAACTACAACAGAGTCAAGGGCAGGGTCAAGCATATCAAATCAAAAGGTTCACTAAAGTCCACTTGGAAAAATACAACCGTAAGATAATAATAATAAGCAAGAATGACGGTTCAGCCCAGGGTCAGAATTTGTTGGCTCAAAATACATTTGGGGTAAGTGCTAGCTTGAAATTGATGCCAATCTATGGATGGATATGAGTGCATAGAGTATCTTTTTTTGACATTTTGAATGTTTGTAACTCTGCAGTGGAAATCAGAATTCTGCATTGAGCCTGTCCGTACTTCTCCATAATAATAATAATAATAATAATAAGGCCTGATAAAACCAAGATACTGCTATGAGTGGGGTGCTCATGAAAAAATTAAAAAAAAAAATTGAAAGACTTAAACCTCCCTTCAAATTTCTATTAAATACTAAACTTCCCATGTCCTTTTAACAAACTTCCCATTGATCGGCCTCTCTTATCTTCTCTCGCTAACGTGTGCATTAATCTCCCCGACTCTGCATTGTTTGTTCTGTCTCTTCATTTGTCTCTTGTAGACGTCTCTGCACTTGCTAATGTATTGAAGGATGTAGCTTGCAGATCAAACTCTTGCCCTTATTTCTGCAAATCTGTGTTCCCCATAATATGAGCAGCAATATTTATGACTACGACTGGTTTTCTGTTTATCACTTTCTTTCAACTTCCAGGAAGTTTTTTGCGCCTGGTTGATGAATACCTCAAGGCTCGATTTGAAAGTAGAAATGTAAATATGTACGGTACAAATACATATAAAACAATACAAAATATAATGTTTTGCACTCTACATGTTTGAATTTATACTCTTTCCAAACTTATCCCAAAAATCAGTGGACCTAACACGTTTCCAACTCTGCCTCAACCCCCTTAATCGCTCTGTAATATGTATCATGGTTTTTAAAAACGAACAGTGACCGAACCGGTCAGGGGTCCAGTTACCGGTTTGAACGGTCCGGCTGTTCGACTTGAATAGCTGGTCTGTTCTGACAAAAAAAAAAAAAAGTTTAATAAAAATATTGGAGAACGGGCAAAACCGTTTGAATAGTTCGAACGATTAACCAGCCGATTCAGAGGTTTACTGACCAAAATCAATGGTTTTAGGGAAAAAAGCGATTTTGGAGGAAAACGGAACCCCGATTTTTCCAGTCCGACCATCCAGTCCAATCCGATTTTAAAAACAGTGATATATATAATGCTAGCAAGGAAAAGAAGTTTGCTGCATTGAATAATATTTTTTTTAATTTTTCATAGCATCATAGAAACGTTATTGAAAAAGGTGGAGAAGAGTTTGAGACTGACAAATTAAATTGAATTCAGTTTAGATGATGAACATGCAACTCTACTTACGGAATTGGATGCAATACAAAGCTAAAATAACATTCAATGGGTCCCCCCTCCATTTGTTTTTGCCCAAACAAGAAAAAAATGAAAAAGATTATAAAGAAACAAAGGAAAAGAAAAATTAAATGCATCTCACTTCAGAGAATGAATTCTCTCCAAATGGATGTGAAATATTTACAAGAATTTAAATTAGGGTTAGTTAGGCTTAACTAGCAGAACATTCATGATTGGTCACTATATTGCAGTTGATATATCAAATGGTTTAATGGTTGCATAAATTGATTAAGGCTAGTTTTCCATAAATCGGTTTCTTTCAGCTGTTAGGAGTTTTTGGGCATGGTTGATCAAATAGTTCAATATCTCATAAATCAGTTGAAATTTTCCCAACTACCCGAACCTTAAAGGGGCAAAATTGGATTTTTAACAAATTTCATCCACATTTGATGTTATATGCAAACGGATCTTCACTGATCATCATCTGACAAGAGAGGTCTTAGTCCATTTTCAAAAGTAAGGTTTAGTATTTAGGAGAAACATGGAGGAAGTTTTTAAGTATTTTACCCCAAGGAAAAGACCAAATTGAAAATCCGTAAAAAAAAAAAAAAATTGATTAATAGGAGCATTCAGTATGTATAACTTCCACAGTACAAATTCTGGAGTCCATAAATTTGCACTCGATTATCAGAGTGATCTTTATGTTGATTTTCGATATCCTTTCAAGATTCTTGTGAAGGCGCTTTGCTTTTCTATTTTTACTAAAAAAAGATCGTTTTCAACCTCAAATCCCAATTCTTAGCACATTTTATAAATAAAAAATAAAGACAAATAAAAATATAAATTAGACATAAAACAATACAAATATACATTATATGTAGAATGTAATTATATGTTACATTTTCTTAAAACATGGATTTATATTATATATATTTTTATACATAAAAACCAAAAACTGAACCAATCATCTGATTAACCTATTGATTCAGTCTATTTCAATTTGGCACCATGCAAAATCGGAAGGTACCAATTTGGTTAAAATATGTGCTCACTGTTTGGTTAACCGAACTATGAACACCCCTAACTATGGGTTGATTTAACAAACAGCAAGGACGCTTACTTTCAATCTAAACAGCAACAAGACCAACATAGCTCAACCAAAATCAAAATGATCAAATTTCTAAATTTCTTCCTATTGTAAATTTAGTAAAGGGAGAATGGAACTTATTGTTTTCTAAATTTCTTCCTATTCTAAATCAAAGGTCCTTCCACTACTATTGACCACTAGCTTTAGTAAATTTGGAATAAATTAGGGATATCTTGACTAGAAAAGGATTGTCAGGGGCTCTAGATTTCTCTACTCAGTTTTTGGTGCTTATGCCAGCAAATCCCCTAGAGGCTCCCCTATCTATTTGAAGGAGGCCCAATGCCAAAAATCTTCACTCACCATTTAAGATATCTTTCAAAATTTTCAATTTCATCTAAAGCCCGATAGGTTTAGCTGAATGAAATAGTTGTTCATTAATATTAATTTAGAAATTAGAACCACTAATAATAATAATACTCACAGTAATCATAAAATAAAATACATGGGGCACAACATAATTTTTCACTAGCGTGATGTGTTATCATCGGTTCCACTGCCCACTACATGGCTAATGCCTTTAGCTAATCGAAATTCGTCAAAACTAGAGACCATGGCAACAAAGAAAGGTTCCTACCGTTGAGCTACAGTGGATTAAGATTAAGCACCCTCATGGCTTTCAGCTCAGATTCAAAGACTAAAAGTCAATGTCGCACTTGAACATTTTTGGTCACCGAAGGCAAGTGTCTTCTCCATGTCACCTTAGTCCAACGACTTAGTTCAAAAGAAAGATGCGGACCCTCGATTTTTTTTGACACTGTTGTAACCATGCTTCCTGTTTTGGTACATTGACACTCGGGTGATCATTAAATTAGAGCTACAAATCACCTTATTAACTAACCCTACGTCAACACAGTTGAAAAGCAAAAGGTGGGCCAGTCGGTGGCCCACCGAAATTGCAATCGGTGGCCCACCGAGCTGTGCCCACCATTCTATTTGGTGGCGGTGGCACACCATTTGTAAATCACTGATTGTGGTTTGTTTAACTATGAAGAAAATTTTTAAAACACCCTATTATACCTCTAAGTTCAAGTGTAAATAGGGGTCCCTCCTACGTTAGTTCATCATATACTCCATTTCATTTCAGTGTATAGTGTATATAGTGTGTTGAGAGGAGTATTGAGTGTCGGATACAAGTGTGATTCCGGTAAGACCATCTTTGTATCTTCTCCAGTTTATAGTAAGAAGGAAGCTCCGAATTGCTGTCCGTGGCCCTAAGCAATTTTGTCGAACCACGTAAATATAGTGTTTTCTCTTCTTTCTTTCTTTATTACTATTTGCTTTTATTTTATTTCTGTGCATGTACAGATTACATTATTTCTGTTGTGCAATTCCAACAATTGGTATCAGAGCCACACGGTACTATTCTGGGATTTTGCCGAAATCTGTATTTGCTGTTCCGGTATTGCACGTGTTGAATATAGCGAGTTCAAGCTCTACCCGGTTCGATATACCGAAATCCAACGGATCCAAATATGCAATTTGGAAGCTGAAGATGCATGCTGTGTTGGTGAAAGAAGATTGTGCAATTGCCTTTGAAGGAAAAGAGAATAAGCCTACTGATATGAAATACGAAGATTTTGAGAAGAAAAACCGGATAGCCATGGCTGATATTCTTCTTGCTTTAGAAGATTCAGTTTTATTCAACGTGTCCGAGGGAACCATTGCCAAAGGTTTATGGGACAAGTTGCGGAATCTCTACGAAGGGAAATCGATGTCCAACAAAATCTTTCTCCGACGATAACTCTACAATTTGAGGATGAAGGACGGAGCCTCTTTGCAAGTACACTTGAATGGGTTCAACACTCTAGTAAGCAAATTAGCAGCTATAGAGGTACGTATTGATGACGAAGAAAAGGTTGCTCTTTTGCTTTGTTCTATGCCAGACTCTTGGGATAGTTTGATAATGAATTTGAGCAATACTAAAGATCTGTCATTAGAATCTACTATTTCTATGTTGCTTATGGAAGAATCTCGTAGAAAAGTTGGGAAGAATTCTTCAGCTGACGCAATGATGGTACGAGGTAGATCGAATGAGGGAAATTGCTCTATCAAAAATCAAACGAGATCCAAGTCAAGAGGCAATAAGAAAGGACTCAAGTGTTGGAATTGTGATAAGAAGGGGCACCTTCGAAAAGATTGTCGACAATCCAAAGAAGAGCAAAATCGGCCCAACTCTGACAAAGATCTGGCTTCAAACAATTCCCAAGGAAACATCGCAGAAGGAAGTGATTCATCAGAAGATGGTGAGGTATTGTCTATTGATTCTTGTGAAAATTTAAAGCATAACTGGATATTAGATTCTGGTGCTTCTTTCCATATGACGCTATGCAGAGATTAGTTCTACACATACCAATCGTGCGATGGTGGGACTATTTACATGGTCGATAATAGCACATGCAAAATAGTGGGAATTGGAGACGTTAGAATTACTATGTTTGACAGCACCACTCGTACAATCTCTGGTGTACGGTATGTTCCTGAACTACGAAAGAGTCTCCTGTCACTAGGAAAGTTTGATGAAGATGACTACAAGTTTTCTAGAGAAAAGGGCCAATTGAAAATCAGTAAAGGAGCTATGGTAATTGCAAAAGGCAAATTACAAGGGAGGCTATACCACTTGATTGGGGATACCATGGTCGGCGATGCCATCGTTGCAAATGCTATGACCGATTCCGTCATGATTTAGCACAAATGTTTGGGTCATATGAGCAAACAAGGACTTAAGGTACTTCTTGATCAAAATCTACTAATTTGAATTTCTCTGAAGATTGTTTATTTAGGAAATACCACAAAACTAGTTTTCCCAAGTCTAAAGCTAGGAGTAAAGACGTATTAGATCTAATACACTCTGATACGTGGGAAGCTATTACAAAATCTCTTGGAAGTTCATTATACTTTGTTTCTTTTATTGATGATTTCTCCAAAAAAGTATGGGTATATTTACTCCAACGGAAGAGTGATACTTTTTCCTATTTCAAGAAGTTCAAAGCTCTAGTTGAAAATCAGAAAGGGAAAAGAATTAAGTGTCTGAGAACCGACAATGGGAAAGAATATACCTCGAAAGAATTTGAAGATTTTTGTAATGAGCACGGCATTCTAAGACAATATACGGTTCTATAAACTCCACAACAAAACGGAATTGCTAAATGGATGAATCATACACTTATGGATCGAGCTAGAAGCATGTTGAGTGCAGCTGGGCTGGAGTAGTACTTTTGGGCAGAAGCAGTCAATATGGCATGTTACCTAGTAAATCGCTCTCCCACTATGGCACTTGATTGCAAAATTCCAAAAGAGGTATGGTCAGGAAACCCTGTTGATTATTCTTTCCTACATACTTTTGGTTGTGATGCTTATGTTTGGATTCCTAAGGAGCAAAGGACCAAGCTAGAGGCAAGGTCTAAAAAATGTGTATTTTTCTTGGCTATGCAGAAGGTACAAAGGGATACAGATTGTGGGATCCTACAACCCACAATATAGTTGTTAGCCGAGATGTTGTCTTCAATGAAGATTTGATGCAGAAAGAATCAAGCTCTAAAACAACAGAGAAAGTTGAAGTGGAATCTTTTCAAAAGATTTAAGACCAACAAATTGATACAACTGTTGATGTACCTGAAAAGTATGTTGAAAATTTTGAAGGAGAGACTCACGGTGATCAAGGTCGATTGAGGAGAGCTACAAGACCTTCTGTCTGGCTTTAAGATTATGTAACAGCTTATGCTTGCATTACAGAAGAGCATGAACCTTGTTCATACCAGGAAGCATGCAAATGTCCAAATGCTCGTCATTGGCAAATGACAATGGAGGAAGAAATGGAAGCTCTAAAGAAAAATAAAACTTGGGACTTAGTCAAACTACCTAAGAATCGAAAGGCCATTGGATGTAGATGGGTGTATAAACTCAAAAATGATATTAGCGGGAATATCAAAAGATATAATACTTAACTAGTTATAAAAGGATATGCTCAGAAATCAGGTATCGACTTCAACGGAATATTTTCTCCTGTTGTTTGATTAAGTACTATTCGTATTCTATTGAGTATGGCTGCAGTACTTGACTTGAAGCTGGAGCAGTTAGATGTTAAAACTGCATTCTTACATGGTAATCTTGAAGAAGAGATTTATATGACTCAACCTGAAGGCTTTGTCGAGGTCGACAAAAAGGATCTGGTTTGTCAGATGACCAAATCACTTTACGGTCTAAAATAGGCGCCAAGGTGTTGGTATAAGCGATTTGATTCCTTCATTGTAAGCTTGGGCTTTAGCAAATGCGAAGCAGATCATTGTGCCTACATATACTTTGGTAATGATCACTTTATCATTTTGCTGTTATATGTTGATGACATGCTAGTTGTAGGTACTGATAAAGGAAGTATCTCAACACTGAAAGCTCGTTTAGCTAGGGAGTTTGACATGAAGGATCGGGGGGTGGTTAACCAGATTCTTGGGATGACGGTATATAGGGACAGAAAGAACAGGAAAGTCTGGATAACTCAAAAGAGTTATGTTCAAAGGGTCTTGCGGTGCTTCAACATGCAAGATTCCAAACCAGCCAGTATTCCATTTTCTATTGGTTGCAAGTTATCTTCGGAACAATCACCTAGCACTGAAGCTGAGAAGATAGATATGTCCCACATACCATATTCATCAGCAGTAGGGAGCCTTATGTTTGCCATGGTGTGCACCAGACCAGACATTGCACAAGCTGTGGGAGCAGTCAATAAGTTTATGGCAAATCCAAGAAGAGATCATTAGACTACAGTGAAGAGAATCCTTCAGTATTTGAAGGGTACTTCTGAAATCTCTATTTGTTATAGTGGCCAAAGCTTAAAACTAGTTGGTTTTGTGGATGCAGACTATGTAGGAAATCGCGATAATAGAAAATCAACTACTGGTTATGTGTTTTCTTTAGCTAATGGTGCAGTGAGCTAGGCATCAAAATTGCAATCTATAGTAGCCTTATCTACAACAAAAGCAGAATATATGTCAGCTACACAAGTATGCAAAGAAAGTATTTGGCTAAAGAGGTTGCTTGAAGTATTCCACATCAAGAAAGAAGTGGTAACTATCCATTGTGACAATCAAAGCACATTACACTTAGCAAGAAATCCTGTCTTTCATGCACGGACTAAACACATTGATGTATAGTACCACTTTGTTCGTAAGGTAGTTGAAGATGGGTAGATCTCGTCACAAAAGATTCACACTAACAACAACATTGCTGATATATTGACAAAGTCGGTGATGAGAGAGAAGTTCATCTAGTGCAGAACTTCTCTGAGACTTGAAGCCACATAGCAAGAGATGATCGACATCTATTCTCGAGCGAGTTTTTTCACTATGAAAATTGTCTTCAAGTGGGAGAATGTTGAAAAGCAAAAGGTGGGCCAGTCAGTGGCCCACCAAAATTGCAATCGGTGGCCCACCGAGCTGTGCCCATTGTTCTATTTGGTGGCACACCAAATAGAATAGTGGCACACCATTTGCAAACCACTGATTGTGGTTTGCTTAACTATGAAGAAAATTTTTAAAAAGCCCCATTATACCCCTAAGCTCAAGTATAAATAGGGGTCCCTCCTATGTTAGTTCATCATATACTCCATTTCATTTCAATGTATAGTGTATACAGTGTGTTGAGAGGAGTATTGAGTTTGGGTGTATTGGGTGTCGGGTACAGGTGTGATTCCAGTAAGGCCATCTTTGTATTTTCTCCTGTTTATAGTAAGAAGGAAGCTCCAAGTTGCTACCCGTGGACGTAGGCAATTTGGCCGAACCACATAAATCTGGTGTTCTCTCTTCTTTCTTTCTTTATTGCTATCTGCTTTTATTTTATTTATGTGCACGTACAGATTACATTATTTCTGCTGTGCAATTCCAACAAACACCTTGTTTGTAATGAATTGATCTTCTTAGGTCCCATTTGTGTTGGATTTTAATCTTATTATAGGCTAAAACCAATGGAATTTGATTGATCAATTATATGATAAATACATTTGCAAATATATTTTGGAAAATAGTTTTTTTCTCTTATTAATAATCAATTTTCAACTTGGCCCACATTGGAAATTTACTAAACGTGTTTTAAGGTTATAAATAAGAGATTATTTACACTTTATAGAAATATAAGAGAAGAATATGGAGGCTTACTACTACGAAACATGTTCATACATGTGCGGCGCAATGAGGCGCATTATATGTGTATTTTGCTCGCATTTTGTGTGGTTTGCGAAGAGTGGATTTGACTTTTAGTGCGAGGCTGACCGTTGATGTTTCAACGATCATGATTCGATCGGGTGTGATTAAAGGCACAATTCAAATTTAATAGTCACTAACTGTTAATTACCTTTTAACAGTCACAATGTTTGACATTGTGACTATTCAAGTTGTGTTTTCTGAACCAGCACCTTCCTCTGCTCCATGACTCTTCAAAAATTATTTAAGGAGTGTCAATTAAGACCCCAACTCGGACTTAGAAGAGGAAGCACTATACTCAGAAGACAAATTAGAGGAAGATGAAAAGGATCAAAAGGACGAGGAAGACATCCTAACTAGCAATAAGAACGGAAGGCCGTAGAATTGAAGCAAACACCGAGCACCAAAGACTACTCCTTATCGAGCTCTGCAAGTGACTTCTTTTGCAAATGACGAAAGGGAAATGCTCTTCCCCCCATTTAAGGGTTCTTAACAGTCTAGATCAAGACAAGATCAATGAAAAAGATGAAGTGCTGCTTTGATAAGATTGGGAAATGAATAAGAATTTATGCCCTTTGCACACATAAAGCCTCGAGAAGTGAAACAATGCCTCTAACAACCTTTTGCGGAGAAGGGATCTGCATTGAACCAACTGATCCAACCAGGAAAACCAGCCCAACCTCGAGTCATGCATCCCAAATTGAGTGCCCAACTGAATTTCGACTTCAACTTTCTCAGTTGAAGACCGAAGAACTCTATCATGCCACGTCGAGGCCGAGCACTTCACTCATCGACTTCAGAAATGCGGGAGTGGTGTTCGTATTCTGAATTTTGACTTTAAGTTCCTCAACCAAAGACAAAATAACTCTTCCATGCCACGCCGAGGCCGAACACTTTACTCCTCGACTTTGGAACGGGGGGGTGGTGTTTGTATTCTAAATTTTGACTTCGAGTTCCTTAGCCGAAGACCTAAGAACTCTTCCACGTCACCCCCACGACCAAGCACTTACTCCTCGACTTCAGTGGTTAACCTCATCCCGATAACCCTAAGAGCCTCATTTGACCAAGACATGGATCTTAGACTATAAAAATGTACCTCCTGCTCAAGGTAAAGGATCCAACTCTTAATTCCCATACTGTTGCTCTGCTCGAACGAACACCATTCCCTAACTACCTGGCCTGACAGCCCCCTGCTTTCTACTAACTTGAGTGTCAAAGTGTCTACCCGGGGATAACTCCTCGGGCCTCTGATTCCTTTCTTGATTTTAGATCTTGGAACATGGTTTCATCCTTCTACCTTGGCTCCACCCAGTTAGCAAGGATTATCTAACTTTGACCTCGATTCTTGCACCACCTAGGATCGAGCGGCATTATTGTAGTTTGGCAATACTACAATAAGAAAGTGGTTTCTTCTTTGTTTTGTTTGGCAATACTTGTCAATTGTTGTAGTTCTCTATTCATCATTTTAAATGACCATTTACATTTACTTTAGCATTAAGGTCTCACCCATGTAGATTCCATCTATTGAAATAAGAAAGTGGTGCAGACCCCCTTTCCTCTCCTATCCATGTTGTTGTAGTTCTAATACTCACAATTAGTCATTTCATCTCAAGGGTTTAGGCATAAGGTTAGAATAGTTCAAAAACAGTAGGGGCATTTTGGGATTTAAGTGAAAAAGATACGGGAATTTTGGGGACTTTGAGCATAGTGAAATTCCTTATCAAAAGGGGAGTCCTAAGATTCCAAATCTAAGGTTGAGGTGGTTTTTTGGGATGAGGTCTAGTAGACACTAGTTTGAAGGAAGCATAAAGCAGTCTCAACTTGCCAAATAAATTAAAATGCTTGAAATGGAGTCATTTTAGTAAGAGGGGTAAATGGAGAGGTTTTTGAGTGAAATTTGGAAGGTCCATGTTTATGGGGATTTTGAATCCAGTAGTGGCATCAAATTCACCTAAAAGCATTTGGACAGTAAAGATTTGATGACCACATACCTTTGCATCCATTGGAATTGTTATAAATGACAACATACCTAGGCATCCGTTGGAGAGATAAGGATTCCCATGATAACCTTCCATACAATGACAGATGTTTCCACGATTGTTGGTAGAGTTGGAGCAGTCGGTGTTCTTCCCGCATGCATAGTTGATGGATGCCTTCTCAACTATGCATGTTTATGGGGATTTTGAATCCAGTAGTGGCATCAAATTCACCTAAAAGCATTTGGACAGTAAAGATTTGATGACCACATACCTTTGCATCCATTGGAATTGTTATAAATGACAACATACCTAGGCATCCGTTGGAGAGATAAGGATTCCCATGATAACCTTCCATACAATGACAGATGTTTCCACGATTGTTGGTAGAGTTGGAGCAGTCGGTGTTCTTCCCGCATGCATAGTTGATGGATGCCTTCTCAACTATGCATGTTTATGGGGATTTTGAATCCAGTAGTGGCATCAAATTCACCTAAAAGCATTTGGACAGTAAAGATTTGATGACCACATACCTTTGCATCCATTGGAATTGTTATAAATGACAACATACCTAGGAATCCGTTGGAGAGATAAGGATTCCCATGATAACCTTCCATACAATGACAGATGTTTCCACGATTGTTGGTAGAGTTGGAGCAGTCGGTGTTCTTCCCGCATGCATAGTTGATGGATGCCTTCTCACATGTCTTGCTCTTGGCAGCAATTGACCCGTCTACCACTACGTACCCAAAAATAATGCTTTTAAATACTATTTTTCTTATTAGGAGATACTGAAAATTCAGATTGCTAATTGTTATTAACACGACTATGGGATCTTGTTCGGGTAATTGTTATTAACTTTCGGGTTAAGACTAACCTACAGGAATACGAGAGAATGCTGGTATATATTATTATTTGGATGGGTCAGGTCGGGTTTGGTGAACCTATTCCAACTAGTCAAGTCGTGTTATTGGGCATAGGATCGGGTTTAGGTCGAACAAAACCCGTATAGAACCCGTTCCATGTGACACAAAACAGCAAGGCATTTATCATGCTACTTTCATAATTTTAATATTTGTATTTGAATTTTAAAGTAAAA
Source organism: Nelumbo nucifera (assembly GCF_055504915.1). Classification (NCBI taxonomy): domain Eukaryota; kingdom Viridiplantae; phylum Streptophyta; class Magnoliopsida; order Proteales; family Nelumbonaceae; genus Nelumbo; species Nelumbo nucifera. The sequence goes on along the minus strand of NC_142653.1, from coordinate 48,716,477 downwards.
GAAGATAAATTCTTTGAACTTAATACCATACCTCGGCATCCATCGTGTAGATAGGGATTCCCTTGATAACCTGGCAGGCAATTGCAAAGATATCCAGCGCCATTTGAGGAGTTGGTGCAATAGGTGTTACTCCCACAGGCATACCCAGCCACGTCTCTTTGTGCTTCCTCGCAACTCTGGTTTCGAATTGCCCAGTCCAGTACTATGGAAGTTCTTATCCCAACGTTAAGAAGGTATTCGACATTGTTTCTTATGTCCCAGAGATGTGAAACTTGTGAGTCAAATGAATCCTGGGCGTCGGACATAAGAACAGCCAACCCACATCTACTAATGTTCCATGTGTATTCGAATTTGTTACGGCTCCATATGTATGCAACAAAATCAGCAAGATCGTTTGGTATGGTTGTCTGGCAGCAACCAAAACCACCGCAAGATGAACCAGCTGTCACTTTTGTATCGTTCAAGCACGATGATCGACATTCCACATAGAACACAGAGTCCTCGTAATCAAACAATGCGCCATACATGTCGCAACCGACTGCCATGAATCTGTTTCTGGTATTGGAGAGCCTGTATGTGTTTGGAAAAGAATATCCAATGCTATAACCCGCCAGTTCTAATACTCACAATTAGTCATTTCATCTCAAGGGTTTAGGCATAAGGTTAGAATAGTTCAAAAACAGTAGGGGCATTTTGGGATTTAAGTGAAAAAGATACGGGAATTTTGGGGACTTTGAGCATAGTGAAATTCCTTATCAAAAGGGGAGTCCTAAGATTCCAAATCTAAGGTTGAGGTGGTTTTTTGGGATGAGGTCTAGTAGACACTAGTTTGAAGGAAGCATAAAGCAGTCTCAACTTGCCAAATAAATTAAAATGCTTGAAATGGAGTCATTTTAGTAAGAAGGGTAAATGGAGAGATTTTTGAGTGAAATTTGGAAGGTCCATGTTTATGGGGATTTTGAATCCAGTAGTGGCATCAAATTCACCTAAAAGCATTTGGACAGTAAAGATTTGATGACCACATACCTTTGCATCCATTGGAATTGTTATAAATGACAACATACCTAGGCATCCGTTGGAGAGATAAGGATTCCCATGATAACCTTCCATACAATGACAGATGTTTCCACGATTGTTGGTAGAGTTGGAGCAGTCGGTGTTCTTCCCGCATGCATAGTTGATGGATGCCTTCTCAACTATGCATGTTTATGGGGATTTTGAATCCAGTAGTGGCATCAAATTCACCTAAAAGCATTTGGACAGTAAAGATTTGATGACCACATACCTTTGCATCCATTGGAATTGTTATAAATGACAACATACCTAGGAATCCGTTGGAGAGATAAGGATTCCCATGATAACCTTCCATACAATGACAGATGTTTCCACGATTGTTGGTAGAGTTGGAGCAGTCGGTGTTCTTCCCGCATGCATAGTTGATGGATGCCTTCTCACATGTCTTGCTCTTGGCAGCAATTGACCCGTCTACCACTACGTACCCAAAAATAATGCTTTTAAATACTATTTTTCTTATTAGGAGATACTGAAAATTCAGATTGCTAATTGTTATTAACACGACTATGGGATCTTGTTCGGGTAATTGTTATTAACTTTCGGGTTAAGACTAACCTACAGGAATACGAGAGAATGCTGGTATATATTATTATTTGGATGGGTCAGGTCGGGTTTGGTGAACCTATTCCAACTAGTCAAGTCGTGTTATTGGGCATAGGATCGGGTTTAGGTCGAACAAAACCCGTATAGAACCCGTTCCATGTGACACAAAACAGCAAGGCATTTATCATGCTACTTTCATAATTTTAATATTTGTATTTGAATTTTAAAGTAAAAGAAGATAAATTCTTTGAACTTAATACCATACCTCGGCATCCATCGTGTAGATAGGGATTCCCTTGATAACCTGGCAGGCAATTGCAAAGATATCCAGCGCCATTTGAGGAGTTGGTGCAATAGGTGTTACTCCCACAGGCATACCCAGCCACGTCTCTTTGTGCTTCCTCGCAACTCTGGTTTCGAATTGCCCAGTCCAGAATTATGGAAGTGTTGATCCCGACATTTAGAAGGTATTCCACATCGTTTCTCATCTCCCAGAGCCGTGATACTTGTGAGTCAAATAATGAATCCCGGTCGTCGGACAGAAGAACAGCCAACCCACATTTGCTAATATTCCTTGTGTATGCGAAGCCGTTAGGGCTCCATATGAATAAATCAAAGTCAGTAAGATCGTTTGGTATGGTTGTCTGGCAGCAACCAAAACCACCGCAAGATGAACCAGCTGTCACTTTTGTATCGTTCAAGCATGACGATAGACAGTTGACATAAAACACATTGCCCTCGTAATCACGCAACTGGCCAACACCCCCTCCATTCCCCTACACCAATAATGAAGTGACGATCATGAGCAAGCTCATGGAAGATCTTGTAATCAACCTACAACCACCACTAGCAGGAGTCGACCCCGAGAAGGGAAAGCATGGAAGAAGATGGTGTAGCTATCACTAGTGGCTGAATCATGATTTGGTAGTCGAGATCATTACCCAAAGCCTTAACCAATTCCCATCGAAATGGTGGTCGAGAATTCAGGATATACATAACATCTAACTTAGAAGCCATAGGCTATTTGGTAGCCTAAGAGAATGACGAAAAAGTCGAGTGGCCCATCTATTATGCGAGTAGAACTTTGAAACCAACAGAGAACATCTACTTACACATGGAACAATAGTGTCTAGCATTAGTCTTTACTACATAAAAGTGTGATCCAATCAGGTACTTCATTGATAGATCCCTACTCTCTAGAAGATTGGTTGAATGAATGATGAAGCTGATTGAGAATAGTATTGAATACATCCAAACTAGAGTGATAAAGTGTCAAGCAGTCGCAAACCTCCTAGTTGCTTTTCCTACTAGTGATGATTTCCCCATCTCTGAAGAGATACCCAAAGACCTCCCCCTCATCGCGGCAGTAGAGAAGGCAAGATGGGTTATAACATTTGATGGCAGTAGTTCCAATTCCTCTACAGGAACCAGAGGTATATTGTCTTTGCCTACCAGATAGACTTCAGCCTACTCCCTCAAATTGCAATTCCCCTACTCCCACAATATCACAGAATATGAAGCACCGGTGATGGGTCTAACAATAGCAAGAGATTCCAAAGGAAAGAAAGTAAAATTCATAGGAGATTCCATGATAGTAATTGGACAAATGGGGGGTCACACCACAGTAAAAGAATTGACAATCATGTCATATAGAACATTGATCCAAAAATTGACCAAAGACTTGGCGATAACCTACGAAGACCAGAATCGAGCCAAGAATAGATATGTTGATTCTCTAGCCACTCTGGGATCTAAGATACAATCGAGCAGCCCAAATGATAGGGTTATCGACATCCACTACACACTATTGATCGCTACCCTCAGGAACACTCACTCCAATGTAGAAAGGCATGGCAGACATGCTGAGCATATGGACGAGAAACAGAATTCTCTAGAGAAGCAAACTTCTACTCTATCTCACCAATGCCAAACCACTTCTCTCTCTTAGCATTGAGACACCTCATCCCACGACAAATGTCCAGTGACACATCCTCATAACCATCACCCTCTAACGTAGCGATAATAACAGATAACTGTGACAATCACTAAGGAGTGACGCTTAGCTACAAGTGCTTGCAAATGAACATTACCATAAAAGGGGAAAACACATATGATAAGCAACACTTATAGCTAGAATCCATGGTTTAATGAATAATATCATCCATCAGGACATATAAATATCCAAGAAACATCAAAGCCAATGAAAGCTGATGACCACCAACTGGAACAACCGCAAGAGGAACCAGGATGGTATTAAGGCCATAGTTAGGGTTCCCAAGAAAAAAAACAATGACACAACATAGAGAATAAATGTTGCGAAATGACATTGACTATCTGTCTTTCTGGCCATAACATCTATTGGTCTCGTGCTTTCAAACCAGAAACCAATCTAGGTTTTGAGGGGCCATTTCCCCCAGGCAGTCGATTCATCTACCTGTGCCTTGTAAATGTTGAGCTCTTCCCCAACTCTGTATATAGATCGGTCAGGATATTGGGAATGAACTTGGCGTATTGAGGATGGTGGGCTGAAACGGCACCACCCAACGGTAATGCAAGCAGAACAGCCATGTCATCAACAGTGACACTGAACTCACTGAACGCACCTACGAACGTATGTGTCCGGCAACACCAATGGGACAAGAGTGGAAACATATAATCTACCCCTTCTCTATCTGGAAGGTCCAAGAAATAGTCCACAAATCTTAATAACCTGGCACTCTGGAGCAACCAGTAGTACATGGGGTTTTCTAGGAGGAAAAGAGTCTATGCTGTGAAATTTATTAAGGACCTAGAAGCATCAGTCCTTAGTTTAGAACAGCTGAAGTAAATAGTGTGCTTCAAATGACCATAAAAACATGCAACCTCATTCACCTCCACCACGTCAAACATGCCATCCTTCCCCCTGGACTCAGGCATGGGAGGTTAGAAAACCTTCCCATGACTAGCAGCCAACAATCTTCACTGACTCGTATTCGGAGAGTAGTTCCATAGTGTCCACATCCCTTACAAAATCAATGAAGGGGCAATCAGATTGCACAACCTTTTTCTGCTTGTGAGGAGCCATTGATACCAGAGACGGAAAAATCGTGCAAGAAAGAAAAATAAACAGGAAGATCAAAACTAAACAAAACTACTTCAGTAGCAAAGCAAATGCGAACACGAAGTTTGAAGCAAATAGTACCCTTTATAGTAGTCCCATTCACATTGACAACTCAAACAGCGGTGTAAGGAGGCAAAACAAATGATTATTAGCTACTCGCCAGCATACAGTTGACATACCGACCATTACACATTTAAATTATTATTCCTAGAAAAAGGCAACACACACAAATATCAAATTTAAAACTGCTACCACAACACATAATAGCTAATCCAAATGAAGAAACATGAAGCCCGGCACACCCGCCAAAACATGTGACCGACTAGCAATGAATATGAGACAATGGTTATACATCCAACATACATAACCATGTGACTAACTGTGACCCACTACATACACAACCACAATAGCATGGTACCACTTACATGAATGATAGAAGAGATCCTTCCCAAAAAATATTGCATAAGAAGAAGAAGAGGACGAAAGCCATCATTTAAATAGATTTATCCAAAAATAATATTATACACACAAGACATTAGAAAAGCTACACACTTCACCAAGATACAATAGGGTAAACTACAATGCCAATATATGAATGCACTCGAAGTGTTTCTTGACAAAAAGCATTTTTTCAAGACATGAGGGGGCTGAAAAACCAAACATGACCAAAACAGCCTCTCGTCAAAATGTTTCCCATCGAGAAGGAAGGGGGCTAAAAGCATGAAAAGTCAAGCAACCTTAACAATAACAAACTCCAAAATCATACACTCCAACAATAACACCATGTCAATAATTTTTTATTTTCCAAAGCTTACCTTCCCTTAGTGCACCCGTTAACTTTTCTTAGAGGTGTCCACATAAATAACAATTTTCATAACCAAATTACTCTTGAATGGCGAGTTAGAGGAAAAGGGTGCTTTTCAGCTTTCAATTTTCATGTATTGTTTTTGCATTTTTAGTATTTTATTATAATTTCCAATGTTTTTACTAATACATACTATGCTTTAATTATTTGTCTTTATTATACGGATTTTGATAAGAACATTAAAATTATTATTACTATTATTGTTTTATTTATTGTTATCATTTAAAACTATAACATGCAATACATGTATACATTTCTACTCTTCCCAAACTGAGCATGAAAAAAAAACAGATATAACCTTAGCTAAAAACACTGGTACTGTTATTTGGATGGGTCAGGTCGGGTTTGTTAAACCTATTCCAAGTAGTCAAGTCGGGTTGGATTGCCTTCAGATCGGGTTTGGGTTGCAAAACCCATACATACAGAACTCGATCATTTGACATCCTTACAAGAGTAAACTGTAAGACATGAGCACATGGGCGATCCAAAGAATTCCCTTACCAGATCAATGGTTTTGATTAGCGACTTCCGTACGTCAATAACAATAATGCATTTATTATCATTCAATTTTCATATTGAATATTTGTATTTAAATTTTAAAGTAAAAGAAGATAAATTCTTTGAACTTAATACCATACCTCGGCATCCATCGTGTAGATAGGGATTCCCTTGATAACCTGGCAGGCAATTGCAAAGATATCCAGCGCCATTTGAGGAGTTGGTGCAATAGGTGTTACTCCCACAGGCATACCCAGCCACGTCTCTTTGTGCTTCCTCGCAACTCTGGTTTCTAAGTATTGCCCAGTCCAGAATTATGGAAGTCCTTATCCCAACGTTAAGAAGGTATTCAACATTGTTTCTTATGTCCCAGAGATGTGATACTTGTGAGTCAAATAATGAATCCTGGGCGTCGGACATAAGAACAGCCAACCCACATCTACTAATATTTCTTGTGTATGCGAAGTCGTTACGGCTCCCTATGCTTACTTCAAAATCATTAAGATCGTTTGGTATGGTTGTCTGGCAGCAACCAAAGCCACCGCAAGATGAACTAGCTGTCACTTCTGTATCGTTCAAGCAAGATGACCAACAGCCGACATCGCCCTCGTAATCATACAAGTCGGCATACGTGTCGCAACCGACTGCCATGAATCTGTTTCTGGTATTGGAGAGCCTGTAAGTGTTTGGAAAAGAATATCTAATGTCATAGCCGTCCAGGTATTCATCTTCACCCGTGTTAGCCTTGCATGCATTGGCAACTATATCCAAGGCTGCTGTTGGTGATAGAGCAGTTGGTGTTCTCCCCGCATGCGTAATTTCTGTTTTCTTTTTCACATGTCCTGTTCACATTTGATCCGTCCAATTCTATGCATACAAATTAATGTTTTTAAATTACAAGCTGTTTATTTTTCAGATTAAGAGAAAATTAAAAATTCAGATGGCTAATGTGACCATACGAAGGTAAATTAATGAGACCATTGTTGTAAGAAGTTATTCTAAATAAAAGCATACTGATGTCAATTGGAGTAGATTTGGTCCAATCCGATCCAGTCCAATGTGAATTCATTATAAATGGTGCAGGTTCAATCCAATCCAATGATTATTTTGGACAATTTTGGATCAGTTTAATTCAATGTTTAGACCGTCCAATCTGTTCAAATTTGTTTTAATTAAGATTAATTCTAACTCAAACCTAGTCCATTGACACCCATACTTTTAACTTCTATCAATGAACCATATATTAGCTCAATTCAACCCAATCCAATATAAACTTATTACAATTGGACTAGGTTCAATTCGATCAAATAGATACTTTGAACGATTAAATCTGGACTCTAGAGTGATCCAATTCAATATGTCTTGCTGGTCCATCCATTGTTGGTTCGTCCAATATGTCCAAATTGATTTTATGGATCCAATAACAACCCTAATGAGTAGTATAAGTACATATTGTCTATCCTCACTGTGATTTTAATGAAGATACCAAATCGGAATCACAAAAACATCCAGGATGACACACAAGCTGATGCGGACCCACAATGGATCTATAGCTCGCCATAGAATAGCGATGAGCTCAAAACTATCACAGTAATGCAATGGATGAAAACACTATCAACTAAATTCGCTAATAGTAGGACATCCATTAGGATCAAACAGGAACATGTCAGATTAGTTCTGATGCCACCCGTGCCATGTCACTACAGCAAACTTGTTAAGGGAAGTAACACACATGTAGTATGAGAATCCTCTGACAAAAGGAAACTTCATCTTAGAAAGATCTCATAAGACAGATGGCAAACCCCTAGCAGTGTTCCCTTGTCAGTCGACACCGAATTGAATATCCCCTTTCCAAATAGGAGTCAAATCCTTATTGGCTCATTCCTTTTAGGAGCTCGGGATCTCCCTTTATCGGAGGGGGTTCAGATCATAATGAAGACATGACTCTCTGTCAATAGAAGCTCATAGCCTACCCATGTTCCTAGCCTCCCTTCGCCTTTCAAGGAGACCACCATACTTGCCCTTACGACTACATCTATATTAGAATCTCTAGTTATGTTCTTGATCGTGGAGATGACTGCTCACAGAATTAACCTTTCCCCAATCCCATAGGAATAATCCAACAACCTTGACAACACTAACACAGGAGTTGAGGAACATATTGGCCTGGAAACTGTCGACTTGGTTGATATTGAGATCTTGGCCAACAAGGTGTACGAGTTTTGACCGTCTAGAACAAATGCAAGCCAAAATGAGAGGTATCCAACAAAAAATGATAGTGATTGAACACTCCCCATTCACTCCTATTAGCCCTTCTACACCCGTCCCCGCAGGCTATCTTGGGAGTCTAAACCCTGGAGCAACAGAACATCCATCCGAAACCAATCTTGTAGCCACACCATACGCGGCGTAGAGGACCTGCTTCTTTGCTGTTGAACAACCTTGTGTAGTCCAACCAGGTAGTGCAACGGTGGAGGCACCCATTAGTCGAATGGAGATAAGGGAGTACGTCCAAGGCTTGGTGGAAGAGAGCCGGAACATATCCCTCTGGTTATGTTCCTTTCCAATAGTGGCCACAATACGATGGGCAGAAGGGGAGCCCACAGGAACACACCAACAAGTTTGAAGATGCACTAGGAGTGTTCTCTTTCGATGAAGACCTAAAGGTTCGAGAATTCTCTAAATCCTTGACTAGGCCAACATACTCGTGGTTTGTCAACCTGAAGGCAGGGAGCATCGACTCATGGGATGAGTTAGCCAAGAAGTTCTTATCTAAGTGGTTCACCCTCAAGTAGAGGTTGACGATGGTGGACCAACACAACACGAAACAACGTGTTGGGGAAGACCTATTGGCATATGTCATACGATTTCAAAAGCTGACACACTTGGTCTTCGAAGAGCACGCAACACAAAAGGGCTTCGTGGAGTAATGCATCCAGGGGATGCACCCAACATGTAGGATTGGGATCGAAAATATCATGATTGAAACATTCAATCAGCTCTAGAAATGTGTTGAGAGAACAACATAGATTGTCACCACCCTGGAATCACGGCTAGCTTCATTAGGGCTATAGTATGCTAAGAACAAGACATATGACATCGATCGCAGACCCAAAATGTAGGATTGAGATCGAGAACATCGAGATTGAAACATTCGACCAACTCTAAAATTGCATTGAGAGAATAGCACAGACTATCACCACCCTAGAACAAGGCAACACACACAAACATCAAATTTAAAACTGCTACCACAACACATAATAGCCAATCCGAACGAAGAAACATGAAGCCCGGCACACCCGCAAAAACATGTGACCGGCTAGCAATGAATATGAGACAATGGTTATACATCCTACATACATAACCATGTGACTAACTGTGACCCACTATATACACAACCACAATAGCATGGTACCACTTACATGAATGATAGAAGAGATCCTTCCCAAAATATATTGCATAAGAAGAAGAAGAGGACGAAAGCCATCCTTTAAATAGATTTATCCAAAAATAATATTATACACACAAGACATTAGAAAAGCTGCACACTTTACCAAGATACAATAGGGTAAATTACAATGCCAATATATGAATGCACTCGAAGTGTTTCCTGACAAAAAGCATTTTGTCAAGACATGGGGGGGCTGAAAAACCAAACATGACCAAAACAACCTCTCGACAAAATGTTTCCCATCAAGAAAGAAGGGGGCTAATAGTATGAAAAGTCAAGCAACCTTAACAGCAACAAACTCCAAAATCATACACCCCAACAGTAACACCCTTTTCTCAAGACGTAGTCAAAACTTTGCAAAAACCCCCCTTCAATAGCCAAAGTTGTTGGGAGCACACACACGACAACAAAACCTAAGAAAAAATCAGCGATCAACTAAAAATGAACCAAAAAACAGCCTTTGCCCATGTGTCGATTACAATACTCTAGCCAATATTAAAATGTAGCAATCACAGAAATGCTTATTGATAAGAACACTCTTACTAATAAGCAAGGGCCTAAATGTAAGTACATGTAATCTATCCTCACTACAACTGTGATGAAGATACCAAATTGGAATCACAAAAACATCTAAGGTGATAAACAAGCCAATGTGGAACCGCAATGGGTCCATAACTCGTCACAGACCTACGATTAGCTCGAAACCATCACAATCCTACAATGGACGAAAATACTATCAACTGAAGACCCATAAAGGGAAGTAACACACGTGTAGTATGAGAATTCTCGGATGAAAGGAAACTTCGCCTTAGGAAGATCTCATAAGACACGTGGCAAACCCTTAACAGTGTCCCAATGTTAGCCAACACCGAATCAAAGATCCCCTTTCCAAATAGGAGTAAAATCCATTTTGGCTCCTTACTTTCAGGTCCCCGGGATCTCCCTTTATAAAAGGGGGTGTAGATCTTAATGAAGACATGACTCTCTATCAATAGAAACACATAGACAACCACACTTAGCCTTACCACCACATCTACAAGGAGAAGCAAAAGAAAACTAGGAAAAAGAAGAGCCACCAACAACCTATTATAGTGCTGAATGGAAGTCCTAGTTACATTGTTTTTTCCAAAAAAGGATGCTTCAATTCATGGTACAACTCCAAGTAATAAAGATGCGAGTCCAGCAACAGCATGCGTAGAAGACTAGCGCAATCACATTCACGAGGTGTTACAAGCCATGTTAAACTTATACAGGCACGTTCTCTTCTACCAAATGCCTCTTGTTCTTTTGTGGGCTGGTTTGTTCAATGTTTTAAAAACTGACCTAGAGGTCAAACCGTTTTTCCTCCAAGTCATGGTTCACTGGTTCAACTAGTCGGGTCGAATGGTTCAAGCCATGTTACGTCATATATATGTGTGTGTGTGTACATATATGCCTATAAATGTATATCTTATCAATAAATAATGTAAAAATATTTTAGATATGTTATATATATTTTTATATTTAATTTATGTTTTTCTAATTTAGTTTTTAATTTTTTATTTATAAAAAATGTTAAAAATTGAAATTTGAGGCCAAAAAAAGTGTTTTTTCTTTTGCAAAAATTGTGAGGCAAGGTGTGTATGGCTCCTTGGAATGCATAGATCTTAAAAAGTTACCCAAAATAAAAAAAAAAAGAAAAAGAAAAAGAAAAACAATCACCACAATCAGACATTGGAGTGCAAAGTTATGGTCTTCAAAATTTTGCATACATTAAATGTGCAACCCGTAACCAAGTGATTAGGTCGAATGGATCAGCGGTCAAATTGGCCAGATCAAACGGTTCTTGACCAAACCAACAATTTTTGACTGTTTAATAGGTCTTGATTAAATCGAACCTAAAATCCTGACTGGGTGATAATTCGAATGATTTGACTAGCTGAGTCAATGGTGGGCTGAAAACATTGGGTTTGTTGTTTTAGGGCCCGTTCTCAACTAAGTTCAACCCATTAGAGAGGAATTTGCTAGCTCCAACAGTATACGGCAATTAGTACATCTATGTCAAACTTGGATAGTAGTGGACCCTTGGCATTTCAATGAACCACCACTCCCCAGTCCCCACAATTAGAGATCCTCAAGCAATTTCACAATAGTACCTATGAAGGCTACCCAAAAACGCTATGGGCTCACAATTGTACCACCACATCAGATCTAGGCCCATATCTCCATGAACTTTATGGGCTCGCTAGCTCACAATGAAATACTTCATTCATATAGTCGATTGAATTTCCAAATATGCCCATTTTCTACCCATAACAAATCTATATATAACCTATTCCAAAGCGCAACTATTTTTAAAATAAATATTCCCCCTACAAGCATGCAGGACTCAATTATCTGCAACTGAGATGTAACATTTACAAAAAATACTGATGCGTTTTCTTCAATCTCCGTAGTATACATAGATTTTAATTTCAGCTTGTGATGCACTGATGCCATGAATTAAATAATAAAAATAAGAATTATAAGAAGTATTATAAAATTTATTAAATACTTTAAGTGAATTTGTGTAAAAATCATCATGAGTTTTTAGTATTTCTATTAAACTCACCACAACTTTTCAAAATGTCTGAAATTCACCATGTCAATAATTTTTTATTTTCCAAAGCTTACCTTCCCTTAGTGCACCCGTTAACTTTTCTTAGAGGTGTCCACATAAATAACAATTTTCATAACCAAATTACTCTTGAATGGCGAGTTAGAGGAAAAGGGTGCTTTTCAGCTTTCAATTTTCATGTATTGTTTTTACATTTTTAGTATTTTATTATAATTTCCAATGTTTTTACTAATACACACTATGCTTTAATTATTTGTCTTTATTATACGGATTTTGATAAGAACATTAAAATTATTATTACTATTATTGTTTTATTTATTGTTATCATTTAAAACTATAACATGCAATACATGTATACATTCCTACTCTTCCCAAACTGAGCATGAACAAAAAAACAGATATAACCTTAGCTAAAAACACTGGTACTGTTATTTGGATGGGTCAGGTCGGGTTTGTTAAACCTATTCCAAGTAGTCAAGTCGGGTTGGATTGCCTTCAGATCGGGTTTGGGTTGCAAAACCCATACATACAGAACTCGATCATTTGACATCCTTACAAGAGTAAACTGTAAGACATGAGCACATGGGCGATCCAAAGAATTCCCTTACCAGATCAATGGTTTTGATTAGCTACTTCCGTACGTCAATAACAATAATGCATTTATTATCATTCAATTTTCATATTGAATATTTGTATTTAAATTTTAAAGTAAAAGAAGATAAATTCTTTGAACTTAATACCATACCTCGGCATCCATCGTGGAGATAGGGATTCCCTTGATAACCTGGCAGGCAATTGCAAAGATATCCAACGCCATTTGTGGAGTTAGTGCAATAGGTGTTGCTCCCGCAGGCATAACCAACCACATCTCTTTCTGCTCCCTCGCATGTCTGGTTTCTAATTGCCCAGTCCAGAATTATGGAAGTGTTGATCCCGACATTTACAAGGTGTTCCACATCGTTTCTCATCTCCCAGAGCTGTGATACTTGTGAGTCAAATAATGAATCCTGGTCGTCGGACAGAAGAACAGCCAACCCACATCTACTAATATTCCTTGTGTATGCGAAGTCGTTAAGGCTCCTTGTGCTTGCTTCAAAATCATTAAGATCGTTTGGTATGGTTGTCTGGCAGCAACCATAGCCACCACAAGATGAACCAGCTGTCACTTTTGTATCGTTCAAGCATGATGATCGACATTCCACATTGAACACAGAGCCCTCGTAATCATCCAATTCGCCATACATGTCGCAACCGACTGCCATGAATCTGTTTCTGGTATTGGAGAGCCTGTATGTGTTTGGAAAAGAATATCTAATGCTATAACCCGCCGGGTATTCATCTTCACCCGTGTAACATTTTACGCTTCCCAGAATGGAAGTCGTTAGTTGATGAGCATCAAGTGATATATGGAGAATGGTATGCTCATCTCCCACATAATCGCCATAAAACGTCAATTTTGGAGGAAGGATGGCAGTGTCGCAGAATAACTTGAAGTCATCATTTTTGAAACAGGTTGGATCATCTCCCACTAGGCCAAACGGGTATGGGATGCCAACATTCCCACATTTGCTTTGGCAGCCAGGCCTTGTATCCGACGATATCACTAATGCTGTCATCATCATTATGAGACGAGGTGATGAAGAAAATAGTAAATACATTTTCCAATCTAATTTCTTGCTTTCATAACTTTATGTGGAGCATATTCAACATAGAAGCAATAAGACATGAATTTTGATATATAAGACATGCTTGGTTTTGATAAATAAGACATGCTTGGTTTTGATAAATACATTTTCCAATCTAATTTCTTGTCTAAGTTGAGTTTTGATCAATCAAAATCCATGCATGAATTTTGATAAATAAGACATGATTGGTTATCACGTTTTTGATACAAATTGATTGATCAGAAGTTTTCTCGATATAATTCTTTTTTTTTTTTGTGACAAAAAAAATATTGAAAATAAAAAAAGAAGGAAAATAAAAACAAGTATTATGTCGGTTTTGTAAACCAACTAAAGAAGTCAATGTTGACTTCTTTAATTCCTCCCATTCAGCAAATCATAACACCAAGATGTAGCTTCATCGAATACCGCATTTCGAGATGTATAACAATGATCGGTATTTGGATCACAATACCTCGGATAGCTTTTTTTCGTTGTCATAGCCGAGGAATATACATCGGATAGCTTTCTTGTCAAACTTGTTGCATAGATGGTTTGGTATGAAAATAACATACACAGCCAAATACGCGAAAGTGACTTATAGTGGGTTGACGATTCTATAACTTCTCATATGGTGAGAGAAAGCCAAGTGGTGCTTGTTGTAGTCAATTGATGACATGTTCTGCTGTCTTCATGCCTTTTGCCCAAAAACGTCCTAACACATTTTTACTTTGCAACATGCTTCTATATACTTCATCTAGATGTTGGTTCTTTCTCTCACCTATTTTATTTTGTTGTGGAGTGTTTGGATACGTTAATTGTCGTCGTATCCCATGTTTTTTGAAATAATCAGAAAATTCTTATGATGTGTATTTTCTTCCATTGTGAGTGAGTAGGAATTTAATTTTATGCCCAACTGCTTTTTTAACCTTCTTTTTAAATTCTATAAACTTGGAAAATACTTCAGATTTTTTCTTTAAGAAATATGCCTATACATCCTGGTGTTTGATTCTTGCTTCACTCATCCAAATATATCAGAGTGAATGAGCTCCAAAGGCTGTTTAGCTTCAAACTTTGATTCTATATATGGCAATTGGTGTATCTTGCTATATTGGCATCCAACACATACTGTGTTGGTTTGTACTTCCAATTGAGGGAGGCCTTTCAATATTGACTTTGCCATCATTACTTTAAACTTGTTGTATCCAACATGACAAGTCTTAAATGCCAAAGATCACTAGTTTCATTGTGTCGAGTCTTTTCTATATAAGCTAATTTAGTAAACATTACATAGATAGACTCTAACTTCCATCCTTCCATAAGAGGTGCCTCTAGTGTATGTATACTTTAATATACTTTAACATCATTCAAACCAAAGACTACACAATTGTCAGATTTAGAGTAGAAAACACTAACGCAGTCTGTCCCAGGCCAGGCACTGGAGACGACTTACCAGTTACCACCAACCGATGGCCTATTTCTGTAGAGTAGAAAACGACCTCACCAACGCAGAATGGGCCCTCCTTTCACCTGTGGCGCTTTTGTAACCGACGGACTATTCCAAATATCATGTCTTTCCAGTTTTCTATTAGAATTTTGACCATTTACAAAAACCGAAGCTAGCAGTTCAGTTTCAAGTTTGTGACCGTTATTTGTTTGGTTAACGAAACTGTAAGCACCCCTAATTATGAACTGACTCAACAAAAAACAATGGACGTTTACTCTCATTCCTAACAACAAAAACCAAGACAGCTCAGGAAAAATTGAAACTATCAAACTTCTGAATTTCTTCGTCTTCCCCCTCTACCACTACCACGGACACCATGTTTCGACATTTCGTAGCCTTGCAAGTTGTCCAGATTGTCTGAGAGCAACCAGATTCCTCACTACTAACAGAATCCTCCACTTATTGGGGGATAACTTCACATAAGCATGGCTGTTGCATGGATGTCCTGCTACGTTGGAGGGCTCAAATATTACCCACACTCTACACCAACCGGTCGATTTGGGTTATCTAGATGTTTTAGGGTTATGCGGATGATTTAGTCGCAACTTCACCAAAGGAAATTCCTGAACTAGTGTAGATCACAGTATTCCCAATCCAGTCTATAATGAATGTTTTGAGAAAGATCAATTAATTCTCTCTTGGATTATTGTTTGCCAATCCAGCCTTTATTTCTCTACCTTTTCCTTCGAATCAAACATAGCCTTATGGAAAGTGGTTTTGCACTGATTGTTGAATATCGATGCTCACTAGATGTGCGGAATGCACTCTCTAAATCTTGTGCAAACTATTCGCGCCCACGCTCTAGATTGATCCAACTTAGGAAACAGTTGCATATAGCCTTAAGAAAGGAAGTAAATGTCTATATCTGAATATGTTTTAAATGCAAGATCCTTACTATATCTGACATAATACGTGTGACTCATACGATCCGAAAACGGAACCTTTCTAGCCACCGGTTTTTGGGTCAATGGTTCGATCGTCCATTTCTAACGAACGACCCGTTCTAACAACAAAAATTATAGGCAAAAAATTGAGTGTGTGAGATCTATTAAGTAGTATCATACGTGTTATGTCATTTGAGCGTATGACTTATACGACCCAAAAACGGAACCATTCTGACCACTGGTTTTCAGGTTGACGATTCTAACAGATGACCTGTTCTGACAACAAAAATTAAAAAAAAAGATAAAAAATTGCCAAAAACCATTGAATGAGTCAACAGGTTAACGGTTCGACAACTCGGGACAATGGGTTGTTGATCGATTCAATAGTTTTTTACTAGGGACCGGGATTGGGGTAGAACCAAACCAGTTGCCTGGATAATCCCCAATTAAAAAATAAAAAAATGGCAGCTCAACCAGGTTCGAACGAATGACCCATTTTAACAACAAAAATTACAAGCAAAAAATTGAGTGTGTGAGGTCCATTAAGTAGTATCATATGTATTATGTAATTCGAGCATGTGATTCATATAGCTTGAAAACGGAACCATTGAACAGGTCAATGAGCCAACAATTTGACGGCCTGGATCAACGGGTCGTTGACCGATTTAGTTGTTTTTGGCCAAAGACCGGGATTGGGATAAAATGGAACTGTTTGCCTGGAGGTTCCTAATTAAAAAAATATAAAAAGACAAAAAACCATTGAACGGGTCAATGGGTCAATTGTTTGACAACCCCGATCGATGGGTCATTGACTGATTTAATGGTTTTTGGCCAGGGACCAGGATTAGGGTAAAACTGAACCGGTTGCCTGGACAGTTCCCGAGCTGAAATGTTCATCCGTCCGGGTCAATGACAATTCAAAAACCATGGTTTTGATGCATTTGGATTTTCACTATTCAAAGTTTTCTTCTACTATGGGCTTTATTCAAGCGTGTGCAACATGTTCCTCTTTCATTTTTTACTTTTTTTTATATTTGGACTTCTTCTTCAAGATCCTCCAAAACAGTTTAGGGTTTATCACTATTTTATTTTTTCTCTTTTGTTTTTTCTTTAGGTTTTATGTGCAATTTTTTTTTTTTCTTATAAGACGATCTACTGTCTCTTTCCTTAATTGCATGTATGTTTAGCCAAAGTGGAACTTTGGACTTGATTTTCTGATTTTTTTCATTGGTTTTCTAATTTGGTGGATTTACTACAAATATTTTTTTGTGTTTAAGGTCACTTTGGATTTATCTTTCAAGGTTTTGGAATCCCTGGCAATGTCCACCCTTCTCATGACTATGGCTACAAAGTTATTCCATCTAATTATTGACATTTAAAAGAATGAGCCAAAAATGGAACCCTTCTGGCCACTGGTTTCTAGGTTGATGGTCCGACTATTCGATTTGAACAGATGGCCCATTTTGACAACAAAAATTAAAAATAAAAAATACACAAAACCATTGAATGGGTTGACAAGTCGATGGTTCAACCATCCTGGTCAATGGGTCATTAACTGATTCAATGATTTTTTACGAGGGACTGGGTTTATGGTAAAACAGATTTGGGTGAATACATTTACCCTAATAAATGTTACCTAAAAGAATATTAACCCGAGTTCGGATGAGATAGGCAAGAAGTTGTAAGCAGAGCTCTTGAAACTTTTTTTGACACCTGTCCCTTATAATACCCTCACCCCACCCTTGAAAAAGACTAATACCCACTTTTGAAAGGTGTCAAAATATTTATCAAGTACTCATTTAGTGTACCTACTAGATCCGGTCATTTAGTGTACTTTCCAAACTGAGCACAAATATCAATTAGACGTACAAAATTGGCACTTAGATAAAAATTAGAAAAAAACGCCCTATCACTGTATCACATGCCCCAAGACCACGGAAAAAGGATTTCCCAAATAAACTGGAGGGATGAAAGCAAAGCAGGTCGAGATTCGATGGGCACCCTCTAGCCAATAGTGCGGATTGGTCACATATTTATGGAAAGTAGCAATAGGTCGTGTCGTCTATGCAGTAATATAAGATGCCTGCCTTCATTTCCTACTTAAATAATTGTAAAATTTGAAGAAAACTGGAAAAATTAAAATTTGTGAAGACATACCTTGGCATCCATCTGGAAGATAAGGATTCCCATAAAAACCTTCGGTACATTGGCATATATATCCAGGGCGGTCTTTGGAGATGTAGCAGTTGGTGTTATTCCCACATGCGTAATTGCTGTTTGCTTTCTCACATGTCTTGTTTGGATTAGACCCGTCCGATACTATGCATGCATATAAATTAAATTAAGGTCTAATTCTTAAACTAAATTCTGCTGTTTTAGAGGTTTAAAATAAATACTTATTTGAAATAAGTGTTTATTTGAAATAAATACTTATTTGGGATTAGATCATATTATTAAGTACTTATTGGTATTTAGGAAATAAGCTCAAAATAAGTATTTATTTTAAATATGAGGGGTTAGTTTTTTAAGCCAAAATTTCTAGTTTTTCTCTAAGTGCTTGCACAATAAGTATTTATTCAATTATTTTCTTCCAAAATTATCTATGTTGAATTTTAGAATACCACTTATAAAATGATCCCTAGTTGAACAAAGTATTTTTTATAAAAACATTTTTATAGAAGTACTTTTATAAAAGTGTTTTTATTAAAGTGGTTTTACAAAATTACCTAAGTAAAAGTATTTTTATAAAAAGTGCTTTTGAAAAAGTGATTTCATAAAAGTGTTTTAATGTAAACGTACTTATCATAAGTGTTTTTATAAAAATAATTTAATAAAAATACTTTCTTATATGTATATTTTGAAAATTTGAAAGAAAATGAATGGCAAAATAATCAAAAATACTTATTTAAGTGCGAACTGCCAATGGGAGATGGGTTACAACTCCCCATTGTGTATCCCTTCAAAAGGAATAAAAATAAAGTAAATAAGTGCTTATTCAAACACTTATTTTTATGGTAAGCACTCCCAACACATGGCCGAACTTTGACCAATTAATCAATACTACTCTGAGAAGTTTGATGAATACCAGCTGATTAATTTAACTGGTTAACACTTACGATATCCAGAGGATATCAAGAGACAGAAAATTCAAACGGTACCGAAACCGTTGAATGATGAGAAAATGGGCAATCCAGACAAATCCTACTTGCCCGATCAACGATATTGACGACATCAAGTGTTCTCCTATGACAATATTGAAACGCAATTAAGCTCAGTTTGGAAGGAGTAGAAATGCAAATATGAAGAAAATACAAGGTTTTGCAGTCAACATATTTGTATTTATACTCCTTCCAAACTGAGCGAGCCTTAAGTGAAAAGCAAGAGAATAATTAGAAATTGAGTTCATACCTTGGCATCCATCGGGGAGGTAAGGATTCCCATCGTAACCTTGCAAACAATGACAAAGATATCCAGGACCATTTGTGGAATTGGAGCAGTATGTGTTTCTCCCGCAGGCAGAATTGTTCATTCCTCGTGCTTCCTCGCAAGACTTATTGTTGTTTCGAATCGCCCAATCCAGTACTATTGGACGTCGAATGCCAGAAGTTACAAGGTCATTCACGTTGTTTCTGATATTCCAAAGTTGTGACACTTGCGACTGTAAGTCGTCCTGATCGGTCAAAACAACAATCCCACATTTACTAATATTGAGTGTGTTTGTGAAGTTGTAAACGCTATGAATCTGTATTTGAAAATCAGCGATACCCTTGGGTATCGTGGTCTGGCAGCATCCAAATCCACTGCATGGTAAGCCCATTATCACTTTGGTATCCTTCAAGCATTTTGAGGTGCAACCCACGTACAACTCTTTGCCATTGTAGTCATACAAAGTACCAGATGTGTCGCAACCGACGATGGTCAATCTGTTTCTGGTATCCGAGACCCTAAATGCATTTGAAAAGTTAACCCTAGGGTCGTCAATCCCCTGCAAATTGTTGAAAGGGTTGGTGTCCATGTAGCATTTGGCAGCTCCAAGAACAGAGGTGGTCAGTTGGCCTTGCAGAGATATGTTCAAAACGGGCAAATTGTCGTGGAACGACAATTGAGTTTCACCGGTGGTGTTGCATATCAAATGAAAATCTTCGTTCAAGAAACACTTTGGATCATCACCGATGCCAAACGGGTAGGGTATGCTGAGGTTTCCACATTTCTCCGGACAGCCGGGCCTTGTCAGAGACGTTAATGTCGACGACCCTGTTGTTGCTGCGTTCATCGTGACCAACCGTAGTAGGATGAGATGAAGAAGCAACAAGGGCCAAATCATGATCGGATGATAAATGCGTCCTCGGTAAAAGGAAGGAACAGAATGCTGTTGTACCTGGAAATGGAATCATCGTGACCCATGCCACTATAAATATAAGTACGACTGATCAAAGCTTACTACGCTGAGCCGTTTAATCCCAAGTCAATCAAGTCAATGAACTATCGATATCTTTCCAAGTCCCTAACGTTAAGCTTACGGCGTGGAATATTACACAGAAGCCAAAAATAAAGCTTTCAATCCAGGCACACGCAGACAAATATCAGTGACTTTTTCCACTGTCACGTCACATTAGTGGTCGAGAAGAGGACAGATTTGAAAAAACAATTCTAAGAAAGTGGGAGATTTGAGCGTTAATTAAATATTTTGTGAATGGAAAATATAGAGTTCAAGCCCCTTTTATGGGATAAGGAATTGCTGAAACTATTATTTAACATTTTATAAGAGTTTGCCATTGATTAATTACTTCTCTTAGGGTTTTTTTTCTAGGTGATGGTATTTATTCATAAGTCAAGTCAATGGTACTCCCTTTCAATCTTCTTCTATGTCTTAAAAGGAGCGAAAGTGACACCTAAGGAGAGGAGATGACGATGGACCATCAATCCAAGCAGTCAACAGAAATACCATTAACAAGGGATAGGATAAGCTACAAACAAACGGGAACCATAAATCCAAACCACAAAGACCGTGTACAAGGACAAATCATGCACTCAAACCTTAGCCCAAGGTTATCTGTTCAATTCAAGTTTATACCTTACTAAAAATTAATGCATTTGGGTTGGGCTATATGCAAATAATGTATCTATGTGTATGTATGTATATATATATTTGGTCCAGGTTTAATTTGGGTTCAGGCTTAAATCGTCTTTGCGACTGGAGACGGCGGTGGCAGGTGGCCGTGGCAGGTGGCCGTTGAAGTGCGGCTGTCAATCGTCAGATCTAAGTCAGTCAGGTGCGCCGCCCCTGGGTACGGACTTCTTCGTTGTCAGGTGTGGTACGGTTTAGCTTGGTGTCCACGAGGCGAAGTGCTGGAGTGGCGAGCGAGGTGAAGTCTTGAGTTCGGAGACGGGTGTGTCTTGAACTGCCATGAGGCAGGCCAGTTCGGGTTGTTGCCCTTTGTGTTTGTAAGGTGGGCTCCAAGGGAGAGCTCGGGCTCCTTGTAGGGAGTTTGGGCTCCTTGTAGGGAGTTCGGGCTCCTTGTATGGAGTTTGGACCGTTGGTTCCTCCTTATATGGGGTTCGGGCTCCTTGTAGGGAGTTTGGGCCTTGGGCGCACTGTTGCGCCGAGCTATCGTTTTTGCCATGTTGGAGTGATTGTGAGATCGGGCTAAATCTTCCTTCATCAATTGCCCCCCACTCCTCGCACTAAGGGACTTGCCCTGGCGCGGGGAATTCATGAGGTGGCGGGTGGATTTGCCCCGAACTTCGAACTGACCGTCTCAAGTTGACGACGTTCCAAGCTCGGGGTAGCGACTTAATCCACTTCGCTTGATGATCTATAGGTAGTATTGTCTCAAGTTGACGACGTTCCAAGCTCGGGGTACTTGTTTGCTTTCTAGAGTTTTGAGCTCGTATGCCCCCCCCCCCCCCCCCCCCGAGCGCTCTCTTTACTCGGTAGGGCCCTTCCCAATTTGGTCCGAGCTTGCCCATGCCGGGCTCGGGCACCATGATTTTACGGAGAACTAGGTTGCCGACGCAGAAGTTCCGCTTTTTTACTCTAGCATTGTAGTACCGAGCTACCTTTTGCTGGTATGCTACGGTCCGGATGTGTGCGAGGTCTCTTACCTCGTTCAATAGGTCGGGGTTGGTGCGTAACTCGTCTCCGTTTGTTTGATCGTCATATGCTTTTAGCTGTAGAGTAGGTATTTCGATCTCCGTCGGGATTACCGCTTCGGTGCCGTAGGTGAGGTTAAAGGGAGTTTCTCCTGTGGCGGTTTTTTCTGTGGTTCGATGAGCCCATAGAACACTTGGTAGTTCGTCCGCCCACAACCCTTTAGCTCGGTCTAGCTGCGCTTTCAGTCCGCGGAGGATAGCTCTATTCATTACTTTTGTTTGACCATTTTCCTGTGGGTGCACAACCGATATGAAGTTCTGCCGAATCCCCATATCTTGGCACCACTCCTGAAACTTCATTTCTTCGAACTTCTTGCCATTGTCGGAGATCAGTACTCGAGGTAACCCGAAGCGGCATATTATGTTTTTCCAAAAGAAGTTCTGCACGTTTCGGGCTGTAACTGTTGCCAGGGGTTTAGCTTCTATCCATTTTGTGAAATAATCTACTGGTACCACTAGGAACTTCCTCCCACCTGTTGCTGGTGGGAATGGCCCTAGGAGGTCGATGCCCCATTGCGCGAAGGGCCATGGACTGGTGAGGTACTTGAGCTCGGCGGCAGGCTAATGGTGGATGTTGGCATGCTTCTAACACTTGTCGCATTTTTTGACGAGCTCGATATCCTCTGCCTTCACCGTTGGCCAGTAATATCCTTGTCAAAGTGCCTTTTAGGCGAGGGCTCTGCCCCCTAGGTGTCCGCCGCACAAACCTTCATGAGTGTCGCGGAGTACGAGCTCGGCTTCGGCAGGTCACAAGCAATGCAGGTAGGGGAGCGTATAGGACCGTCGGTACAACCATTCGTCTATTATGACGTATTTGGCTGCCTGGCGCTGCACCTTCCTGGCTGCATTGCGATCCGCAGGGAGGGTTCCGTCTTGCAAGAAGCTCGCGAGTGGGTCGATCCAGCTTGGCTCTGCTTCAAGGACGGGAGCGACCTCCTCTGCCCCTCTGTGACTCGTGCTGGCTAAGCGGGACAGGGCGTCGGCCTCAGTGTTCTCTAACCTCGGGATTTGCCTGATGAAGTGTGACTGGAAGATGAGCAGAGCCTCCTTTACTTTTGCTAGGTAGGCGATCATAGTTAGCTCGCGTGCTTCGTATTCGCCCGTAACCTGGTTAACCACAAGTTGGGAATCGTTGTAGATAACTATGTGTTTTGCTCTTACCTTTTGCGCTAGGTTCAGCTCGGCTATCAATGCCTCGAACTCTGCCTCGTTGTTGGATGCCGCAAACTCAAAGCGTAGTGTGTATTCCAATTTTGTGCCACTCGGGCCACGCAACACTATTCCAACCCCGCTGCCCTACTGGTTTGAGGAGCCATCTACGTGAAGGATCCAGGGCTCCCCATCCCAGTACGCGTTTGTCCTAACCAGGAGAGATGCCACACTGGCTGCAACTTCACGGGGTTCGGACTCTGTTGGATCGGGAGCTCCGAGCTCACCCGAACTGGGGATCTCGGGCTCAACCGGCCTAGGGACTTCGGGGCTGGACGTGCATTCGGCGATAAAATCTGCTAAGGCTTGGGCCTTAATAGCAGTTCGCAGCTTATACTGAAGGTCGTACTCGTTGAGCTCGATTGCCCACTTCGTCAGTCGACCGGAAACCTCGGGTTTGATTAAGACTTGCATCAGAGGTTTGCCAGTAAAGACGATGACAGTGTGAGCCTAGAAATATGGGCGGAGTTTCCGAGCTGCAATTACCAGTGCATATGCTAGCTTTTCTATCTGCGGGTACCTCGTCTCTGCTCCCTGTAGAATTTTACTAACATAATAGATGGGTCGTTGGACCCGATCTACCTTTTTTATTAGTACCGAACTGACTACCTTGTCGCTTGCCGAGAGGTACAGTTCTAAGACCTCGCCCACCTCGGGCCTGGTTAAGACCGGCATGCTAGCGAGGTTGTTTTTCAGCTCCTCGAACGCGAGCTGGCAGTCTTGGGTCCATTCGAACCCTTTGCCTTTGATTGCTTTAAAGAAAGGCAGACAACGATCTGCTGATTTGGACATGAAGTGGCTCAGAGCGGTTATGCGGCCGTTTAGCCTCTAAACCTCCTTTACTTTTTGGGGTGGTCTCATATCTAGGATGGCCTTTATCTTGTCTGGATTGGCCTCAACGCCGCACCGGTTGACAATGTACCTTAGGAACTTACCCAAGGTGACACCGAAGACACACTTGTTTGGGTTCAGTTTCATGCTAAATTGACGCAGAATTTGGAAGACAGAATCTAAGTCTTGTATTAATTCCTGTGCGAACTGGGTCTTGACGACCATGTCGTCTACATAACATTCTATTTTCGTGCCAATTAAGGGCCGAAACAGTTTATTCACAAGTCTATGGAAGGTTGCCCCAGCATTCTTCAGTCCGAAGGGCATGACCTTGTAGCAGTACAGGCCGAACTCGATTATGAAAGTGGTTTTTTCTTCATCGGACTGGTCCATCCTGATTTGGTTGTAGCCCGAGTGGGCGTCCAAGAAGCTTAGCAACTCATGTCCCGATGTCGCGTCCACTAGGCGGTCAATTCTGGGGAGGGGGAAGCAATCTTTTGGCAGGCTCGGTTCAGGTCGGTGTAGTCGACGCACATGCGCCACTTGCCATTTGCCTTTTTTACCAGCACTGGGTTGGCTACCCAGCTCGGGTAGTGTACTTCCCTTATGAAGTCTGCTGCGAGGAGCTTTTTGACCTCCTCGTCGACCGCCCTCCAGCGCTCTGGGGCTAAGTTGCATTTCTTCTGTCTAATGGGTCTGACTACAGGGTCAGTATTAAGTTTGTGAGTTATAAGGTTGGGGTCCATGCCGGGCATATCGGAAGCAGACGATGCAAAAATATCTAAATTTTGAAGTAAGAAACTCACCAGTTCGGTTCGTAGAGGTTCCTGGACGGAAGCACCGATCTGTATTGTCCGAGCTGGGTCCGCGGCCGAAGTTGGGATTGCGACAGTCTCTCCTGTGGGCGCAACCCGCTCATCGCCTTGCTCCGTAGGTCGCTCCAGTTCGAGATCGCCGACCACCTTGGTTTTTCCCTTTAAGGCGGCAACATAGCATTTGCGGGACTCGAGCTGGTCGCCCTGCGCCACCCCCATACCGAAGTCTGTAGGAAACTTCATTGCTAAGTAATAGGTGGAGACCACTGCCCGTAGGACGTGAGTGATTGGCCGCCGTATTATGGCATTGTATGGGGAAGGGGTCGCGACCACCAGGAAATCGTGGTTGAGTCTCACCGCACAAGGCCATGTGCCGACTTCCACAGGTACTGCTATTTTCCCAAGGGGCCTGACTTCCTCGCTGCTGAAGCCCACTAGGGGAGTGTTCGCGGGCTTTAGCTCGCTTCTCTGCAACCGAAGTTGGTCAAATGCCGACTTGAAGAGGATGTCTGCCGAGCTTCCTGAATCCACAAGCACGTGCTTGACTTTGAAGTCGCTAATCCTTAGTTTTATGACGAGCGCATCATCATGGGGGTAGTGGACACCTCGCGCATCGTCTTCTGTGAAGGAGATCGGTTCTTCGGCCTTCGGCCTCTTTGGAGGGTTCTGCTCTTCTCGGGCCACCTCGCGAACTGACGTCCGGGCCGCTGCCGAAGTGCATCCCGCTACCACTGAACCTCCCACTATTACGTGGATGGTTCCGTGAACTGGCCTTTCTTCCGGAGGCTGCCTCTGCGATGGTTCGGCTGGCCTATTGTTGGATTCGGGAGCGTCCTTACCGTGCTCCCCTTGTTGGCCTATTTTATTATTATTATTATTATTATGCTGTACGAAATTTCTCAAGTACCCGCAATGGATGAGTCCCTCTATCTCGTCTCGGAGACTTTTACACTGTTCGGTACTATGACCGTGATCTTTATGGAAACTACAGTACAAATTTTTATTTCTCTCGTTTGGGTTCCCCTTTAGGCGAGGTGGCCACTTCACGTATAGGGTGTCTTTGATCGTCATCAAGATCTCAGTTCGCCTTGTGTTCAAGGGGGTGTAGTCTGTTCGAGCTGCTATGGAAGCTCGGGACGGCTGGCTTAGCCTCGCTTCCTGGGCCGGGTTTTTCCTGTCACCCGGGTTAGAGGGCTCGCCTTCTCTTTTCCTTTTATCGACCCCGCCTTCAGTCCTTTGGTTGATCTCATCCTCTGTTCTTATGAACTTGTCTGCGAGCCCGAGGAATTCGGCCATGGTCGTGGGCTGGCTTGCTACCATGTGCCATTTGAACTCTTTGTGTGTTACTCCTCTCTTGGCCGCCGCGAGATGTACCGTGGGGTCCAGTCATGGTATCTGCAAACACGCATCATTGAACCGCTTGATGTAGCCCCGAATGGGCTTTCCTTCTCTCTGAACCACTCCGAAGATGCTTTCCTCGGTTCAGGGGCGCCGCTTGCTGGTAACGAGGTGTGCGGTGAAGACCTGTACGAACTGGGTCCAGCTTCTTATTGACCCAGGGGCCAAGTTTCTGTACCAGGTGCGGGCCACCCCCCTGAAAGTGGTGGTGAAGGCCACGCACATGCACGACTCACTGGCTCTTGCTAGGTGCATTTGGGATTGGAAGGCATCAACGTGGTCGCTGGGGTCAAAGGACCCATCATACTTGTCTAACGGAGGTAGTTTGAAGTCTCTGGGTATGGGGACTACAAGGAGTTCTGATGAGAGGGGGGAAGGAACTAAAAGAATAGGGGTAGCTTTTACCTCGTCCGAGCTTATCTCTTCTTTACCTCTGAGCTCGGGCAGGACACGGGTGGCAGTTCAGCGACTTCGCCGACGCCTTCGTTGAGTAGGCCTGGTACTAGCGCTGCTGGCTTCTGTGTTTCTGAGCTCGATGGGCCCGGAATGTCGGCAGTCTGCTGCTAAGGCGCTGAATCGGTTTTCTGAGAGTGGGAACTCGGGCTTAGAGCGCCGAGGTGCTGATTTTGCGGGCAAGGTTCCGGACCCTCCTGCGAGTTGCGAGGCGGGGGCGATTCTTCTTTCCCTTCGGCCCGGGGATGAGGCCTGGCTGTTAGGGGGGTTCCGGAGTTGGGAGGCAGCTCGGTGATGGCATCCATCCTGGGGGGAAGCCTTGACCGGCTTCGGTGTAGGATGCCGAGGCGGAAGCTGTGGTTGGTTGATAGGCAGTTGGGGGAACTGCTACTGGTAGTGATATTGAAAGAGGTGGTGCAGTACTTGGTGCTGCTGGAGTTGATGCTGCTGAAACTGCTGCATTTGGGCTTGCATTGCCCGCATGCACTGCATCAGGTCGTCAAACTGGCTTTGGCTAGTCGCCAGGGGGATAGCAGTTGGTTCAGTGAAGGTCGTTTCGATAGGGAATGGAGAAGGGATACCCATGGGAAGGTTTATGGGCGCCAGTGCTCGTGGCGCATTCAGGCTGGGGATCCCGTTCACCGGAAGGGGGATGGTGATCTGCCCAATGCACACCACGGGGACTTGAAGTTGTTCCCCGGTGATGTTCATCTCCGTGCTACGTCCGGTGCTACGAGAAAAAGCCATGGGTGTTGGGGTTTTTTGGAGAAAAAAGAGGTTATGAGAGTTTTAGAGGGAGGCTTTTGGAAGCTTTCCCACAGACGACGCCAATTGATGGTGCGCAATCTGGCTGATCTTAGCTGTCAACGACCTTGCCTCTGACTAGATCAACAGGGGGGCCTAAAACGGGAAAAGGGTAGCGAATCTCCGGGGAGGGACCCGGTGAGATTGCTCCGAAACTCAAGTTAGTATTCTCTCAGAGGCAAGATAAAACCAGATAGTGCAAAGTTCACATACCTTGTTCTTGGGGGTAGGAAGCCTTTTGTAATCACCTCGCGCACTCACTCCCAGGCTTCTGTCAGGTCGGATATGACTTCTGCGCTCCAGCCAGTTCGGGCGTTGTCACCTCCGCTGGGACAACCGCCACTGCTCTTTGTCGGAGCTATCTCTGTGACTGGAGACGGCGGTGGCAGGTGGCGGTGGCAGGTGGCCGTTGAAGTGCGGCTGTCAATCGTCAAATCCATGTCAATCAGGTGTGCCGCCCCTGGGTATGGACTTCCTCGGTGTCAGGTGTGGTACGGTTTAGCTTGGTGTCCACAAGGTGAAGTGCTGGAGTGGCGAGCGAGGTGAAGTCTTGAGTTCGGAGAGGGGTGTCCCGAACTGCCATGAGGCAGGCCAGTTCGGGTTGTTGCCCTTTGTGTTTGTAAGGTGGGCTCCAAGGGAGAGCTCGGGCTCCTTGTAGGGAGTTCGGGCTCCTTGTAGGGAGTTCGGGCTCCTTGTATGGCATTTGGACCGTTGGTTCCTCCTTGTAGGGAGTTCGGGCCTTGGGCACGCTGTTGTGTCGAGCTATTGTTTTTGCCATGTTGGAGTGATTGTGAGATCGGGCCAAATCTTCCTTCATCACAATCCAATAAACCAAAAATAATCAGATTCGGATTGGAATTCACCACCTCCAAAGGCACATTCATCCTTACCCCCAAAGGCACACGAAAGGAAAAATCAAACTTTGGAAACAGATCTTGACATGTAATGGTTTGGAGATTTGACAAGTACAAAACTTCTAGATCATCACCTTCCCCCTTGGCTAAAGAAAGTCATCAACCACCGCTGATGGAATGCTTGTCATTTAAACAAAGCCTAGGCATCTGTCTCATCATCTACACTTTTTGTCTTCTTTTGCTAATTGTACCAAACAACATTGATTCATATCATTCTCCGGTTGATGTAAATTTTATAGCCAGTAGTTTTTCTTAAATTTTTATTAAATTGGTATAATAATTTTCAATCATCTAAATTGGTCTAGAACGTAAATATAGAAATCAAAAACCATTTTTATTTATTTTAAAATCATATAATCATCGAGAATGTAAGGGAGAGAGAGTTTTCGCTTTTACTCTATCCCTCACAATACTGTCCAGTATTAATGGAATTTTTCAGCATTCCAAAATGATTGTCAATTCTTCATTTCATTGAATTTTCCCACTGTCACGTCACATTAGTGGTAGAGAAGAGGACAAATTTGAAAAAAAATAATAATTTTAAGAAAGTGAGAGATTTAAGCGTTAACTATAGTTCGTGTGGATGGAAAGTTAGAGTTCAAGCCCTTTTATCGGATAACGAATGGTTGGAACTATTCTTTAACATTCTTTTAAGAGTCTGCTATTGACTTATTATTCTTTCAATATTCTCTGTCTTAAAAAAAATAAAAAAAAAGAGTGAAAAGTAGCATCTAGGGTGAGAAGATCACGATGAACCATCAAGTATCAACCCCATTAGAGGAAGGACAGGATGATTTATAAACAAAGACGTGTAAATGTGCTGACAAGGACAAATTCAAATCACAAACAGTAGGCATAGGGATAGGATGAGCTCCAAACAAAGGCGTGTAAAGGGGTCCAAACTCCGAACAAAGCTTGTGCAATACGATCAAAGCATATATTGAAACCACAAAGAAAAAGGAGTCGCTGGTTGTCCTATCTGTTACATTTATTATCGCATTCATAATACCAAGTTTTGGATTACTTTTCATACGGTGGAGAGTTTGAGAAATATACATTTCTTTAATTAATGTGTGTAAATTTAACATTATTGTAGGGTCAATGTTTCGCTGCTCCCCCAATGAGGGAGAAATGTCTGTCCCTAAATACGAATTGGGTTTGTGGCCCAATTCTAAGTATTGGGTTTGAGGCCCAAGCCCAGTTTGTACACTAAACCCAGCCTGAGACCAAGATCAGTCCAAGTCTGAGGACCAAAAATCCATGCCTAGTTCATGTAAATTTGTAGGTTAGATCAGTTCAGACTCTAATTAGGCCCGCTCCAGTAGCACCCTTGGAGAAATCACAACCTCCCGAAACTCAACCTGTTCAACTTGTTCTAACGATTGCAAGGGGAAGAGAGAGAAATTGCTAAAGGACTCAAGATGGGAGAGTAGAAGAATGCTGCTGATGCTAAAAGTTGGTGAAGAAGAAGGAGAAGAATGCTGCTGATGAAGTGGAGCTTCTTAACCACTCAAGATGGGAAAACCGCACCAAATCCAAGGAATCCAACAAACAAGCATCACCTCACTCTCTTTCTAGGCCCTTGAATAGCTTCTGAAAGAAACAAAGCTGTTGCAGGCTTTGGGTGAAACGAATGATCAATAGTCAAAATCGAGACCCAAATTGGAGGGACACAAGATAAAAGAATGATAAGAGGAGCTCAATCCAATGAACCAAAACTAACCACATTCAAATTCGAGTTCATCAACCCCAAAGGCACTCCTTAGAAATTAAATCTCTACGTGTACATTTGAGGACAAGCCAATACAAATTCCCATTTTCCTAACATCTTGACCCTTTACCATTTTCTACCACTCTATCTTACCTAGTTTATTCTCTCTCACATCCTTAGTCTTAAATCCTAACAATAGTGATATCAGAGACCATTCGATTATTTTTGAGTGTTATTTCCTTTTATCTGAAATTTCCTATTATCCCAAACCTTATAATGGCCACCATTCTAGCTAAAAGTCAAATTCCAATCCCCATTTTTTCTTGAGAAAATTATGACTATTGGGCCATTAAAATGAGGACTTTTTTCATGTCCCAAGGTCCATGGGAAATTGTAGATAAGGGATTTACTATCCCTAAATGCAGTTCTACTTTGTCTGCAACAAAGTAAGAGAAATTACAAAAGAATACAGAAGGATAATTTTTCTCTCTATCACATACAATTGGCAATGGTAGAACACTACAAAAATATAGGTTTTTTCCGACAGTTTGGGACCGCTGACAAAAACTACATGACCGTCGGCAATGACCAATGCCGGCGATCTACCGGCAGTCTTTCTTTGCCGGTATAACCATCATCGGGGAAACTCATGGCCGCCAACAAATTTGTACAAACCCGCCGGCCTAGATGGCATCAATTTGGACTATTAAATTAAGTATTGCCGGCATTTTGTCAGAACTGTTGGCTTATCCTTTACTATACCGGCAATCCTAAACCACAGGTAAAGTAAAAAAATAAATAATTTTTAAAATATAATATAAATACCAACATTACAAACTGTCGGTACAAGTAAAAGCAGACCACCGGCATGATTTTCAATTTACATATGTGCCGATGGTTTAGACCACCGACGTAGACGCCATGGACTGCCAGCGTAGGTTTTGGTAAAAAAGGTGGCGGTCTGAATCGTCGGCTTTAGTTTTGTCAAAAACTGGCTGCTCCTTTAGGCGGCAGTCTGGACTGCCGGCCTAAATTTTGCAAAAATTGTCCTGCTCGTTTTAGTGATGACCTGAACCGCTGGCTTAGATCATACTTAAGTCGCCATTTAGGCCTTATGTATAGCTACGCCAAGCGATTAGGTGACCGCCATTGGAACGCTTCAGGGCAACCAGGAATTGATAATCCTAAAACTCCCCTACCTGTACATAGATTACAAACACGCAAGTCATAACACAAGTTTGAATGGTATACGATAATATAACATGCATAGAACACAATAAATAAGTGCCCCATGAAAGGTGTATACATTCTCCTAAGAATAGGTAGTTGAATTGAAAAAAAAAAAAAGAGAAAAAAGTGTAGGAAATCGAACCCAAGTTAATTTATATCTGGGTTGAGTTTGATGATAGTGCAATTATGATTGAATATATATGAAAATAGATTCAGGACTATAAGAAAAATAAGCTGATGTGAATAAATGCAATTATAAACTCCAGAAAATTTAAATTAATATTTAAAATCTATAGATAGATATTTCCTTTTATTTCTTTCTAGTTGAACAATGGCATACAAGCAGGCCACATATGCACAGAAAGCCACTGCTTAAGCCTGTGCCTATCTTTTATAGAAAATTGACACTTCTACACCCATCATGGTGATGCTTTCAGAAAGCCACTGCTTAAGCCTGTGAAGCTACAATATATCTCAACCAAGCAATGAAAGGCATCCGAGTAGAAAACTTAGACTTCTCATGTGCCCACTTATAGAAATGGTAAAATTATTCATCAATCACACACAACCACAGCATGCCATTTCCACCAATATCTTCTTTGGTAAATTTCCACAAGTAGAAGAATGACTGTTGTAGGTACATTGTAAAGAAAGCATCAAAATAAACCATCTTAAATGGTTACTTGTTTAGGTTATGGCCTCTGACAATCATCCCATCGATGTTCCATTATGGTGAGACCGCGACGTGATGTGGGCTCGCCTAGAAGAACATGGAGATTCAATATTTTGGGCCCTTTGTGCCACATTCTCAGCCATGAGGCCTAAGTTCCCAAACCCATACCTCAATTTACTTGGAACAAGATTGGCATTTTGGACAACACATTAAAAAAGACAAATGGCACTGTACCCTACCAACACATGCATTGAATGTGAAGATCATAGTAGAAATCTACTAGTCTTTCTTCTGTCACTAGGGTTAAAAATTGGTCAATAGGGTCACCAATCATTCAAAGTATCTCCTGAACAGGAGAAGACCGTGGAGAAGCTGGGAATATCCCTGTAAGTTTGTGGATCAAAACCAGATCACTTTCATTGTGGGCAAATCTTCATCCGCAAGAAAATAAAGTGTTTTGGTGAACCTGTATTGTGTAGCCAGCTTTGAGTATGGGTTACACTGATGAGCTACTGATGGCACCCACAATTTCTGGATAGAAAGCTGGAAAGGAAGGTCTTGGGAACCCAAAGTCAGCCCGTGAGCCCTACCAATTATACCTTCATAGGTAGAAGATCAACAATCTCCTAGGCATGGATGTAGATGTAGACCCTAAATCAAAGTAGCATTCTGGTGCCTACAAATTTCAAAAAAAAAAAAAACAAAAAAAAAAAAAACAAAAAATGTAGACCATCATTTTCCATCTAAAGTAGTAAGACTTAATATATACAATTGAATTGGCGAGAAGGAATGGGAGATGAATTCTTATTCCAGTACCTGAAATAAAGTTGAATGAAATCCCGGTAACTACAAGAGCTTCTGACAGTTTATATTTTATACATCAATATGTATAGAGCTTTTCAATAAGTGGCCATCTTCCATATATCTTCACTCAGCAGAGAAGCTAAGAAATTAAGAGCTTCATTTTAACAATCCTCCATTCTTTTGAAGCTAAGAATAAGAGTATGACAAAGTAAAGAAAAAATGTGGCATGATTAATACAACAGCATCTTTATTTGATTTAAAAGAATCACCTGCCATTTAAAACCCCATCAAATTTGAGATTCTAACCCAAATACAATTATCATTTTTTTGTTCAGCCTTCTTGACCTACCCCCGTCAAACCCTTGATTCGTCCTAATTTAATTTTGAAATGCTGATGATGTCTTAACAGCATTGTTGATGAAGTATGAAAAGCATCTCAATAATTATTTTTGCCTCAAGAAATATATCAGCATAAGAACCGAATTCTTTATTTAATTCTTAATAATGTGGTGATTCAAAAGAAAAGAAAAAGAAAGAAAGAAAGAAAAGAAGTGGGCCGATCAGATTAAAATCTTTTGGTAATTTTGTATGGAGAAACTAATTTGATCTGATGCTATTTTTTCTTTCTAATAATGAACGCCACCAAACGATCTTCAACAAGAAAAACTCTAAATATGTAATTATTTCTAACCCTGATCCAACACCAGTACAGTATGCAAATCTGAACCTCACTACCCACAAATCTAAATTTACCAAAAACCAAAAGCCAGGGGAATAGAACTTGATAAAACGAAGTAGAGAAACATAAACAAACACTACCAAACAATAGCTACTCAACTCGAGCTTCTGATAACCAAATAAAAGGGGCAGGGTGGAGAGCAACGAGATCAGCTATTGTTTCAGCAGTCTGGGAAGAGAGGAAAACTAGGATCTTCCAAGGAAAAGGAAAATCAAAGGATGAATTGGTAGAAAAACATAACCACCGATTTCTTAAATTGGCTGAAAACATTGGATCTGTTCAAGGCTTTTACAGTAGATGACTGAGGTTGGAATACAGTAGCAGGCTCCTCTTCCTCATTCTACTATTCATGTAAGCTGATCTCCTCCTCAACAGAATAGAGTAAAGCTGATCTCCTCCTCAACAGAATAGAGTAAAGCTAAATTTTGGTTGTAGTTCTGTAGGTAACCCTGGTCTCCAACCACCTTGATGATTGAATATTGTTCATTCCCAAAACTTTTGGCCTTTGTCTCATCCCCTCCTACAGAGGACGCCTTTATACCTCTGACATGTACTCAAATCAACTAAGTTTTGTCCCAATTATATGGGGTCAACTACATTGGATCTGTTCTGTCATGCTACTATGTTCAGTGCTAATATTTACTGTTAAGTTGTGGTCCATTAAATCATTTCTCTACTTCAACCCATGTCCTTTTTGGTCTGCTCTTCAGCTTTTTCTAGACACTCCAACTTGTAAAAATCACTCACTGGTGCTGTAAGCAGTTTACAACACAGACATGGTACTCAATTTGAAGTCTGCATATGAATTGTTGCTGTTGTTGATAAGCAACAGAAGTGATTGTATTAATAAATTTAAAATCTCCTGATGGCCCAATTCATGAGTGGCATGCTAGATAATACACAAGATGCAAGACAAAATCAAGGAAATTACAAATTTACTCATAGCATAGGTAATCCCCATTCTAGACTCTCCTTTACAACCCCCAATCAAGTACTTAGCTCATTGCAACATAACTTCAAAAGGTCACAACCTGGTTTTTTTGACACAAACCTTTATTATTCTGTTTTATTATTTGGTCGTATAAGACAATAAGGCAGTTCATATCAGATATCCTATTACAACCTGTCTGACTTGAGTTCAAACCTCATTCTTGTTGCCAACGAGTTCTAAAAGCTAACAATGCAAAGCTACCTGGGTAAAGCAACAAACCAAAACCTATCATGCTACAGTCTCAAATTGATGACAGTAGACCAATTCATCGAAGTAGTTCTAGTCAAGTGATAGTGAAACCTCTGTTCTACTCAACTAGCATGCAACAAATCAAGATTGGTGCCATGGGATTAATGCTAACATGAAATCATCTGTTCTACTCAACTAAAATGCTAAATTAATGCTAACCTGAAATACTCTCTATTTTACCAAACTCACAAAGGGGGATAGACTGATGCTGCCATGGGATTATGTAGATACAAGCAAACTCAAAGATGAGAAACTGACCCAAGTTCTTATTTTGATAATGGGATCTTCACCCATCTTGAAGGGAAGAAAAAAAATGTTTAGGGAACATAGAAGAAGATTTCTCTTGCAAATTCTCGTTAAAAAGTAGGATATACTCAAATACACCACAGAAATCACATCAGCGCCCCACAGGCTCATCTCAGTGTGCATTGGGAACATCTCTTCTACTTGTCGTTGAAAGATTGATGTTTACAATACACGGTTGGAATGTGCTTTGGGGCATATGCCCTGTGGGGCCCCGAGTTTTCAGAATGCAGTCCTAAGAATAATTCAACACTGTAAGGGTGGGGCAGGGGCTGAAGTGGAAGCTAGGGCGGCCAAGCATGCCTTCCTGGAAGTTACCCATTACCTGAAGGACCAGATTACCCATTTTGATAAGCACCGGATTGGTGCCATTTTCTTATTTTGATAGGGACCAGATTGGTGCCTTCTTAAAAATCTACTCAAACCACTGACCTCAAATTACCTCAAGGACCAGAAATCTAGTCAAGGATTTAGAAAATTAAAACATGGAGGGTACTCATTCAAATTTGCCACAGCTGGGCATGATAATCTGGAATAAAATTATTCAAATTTAGAAAGACTTTAATCTGGAATAAAATTAAAACCAGTTTGACTTAAATCAAAACAAATAGGAATTGCTAGACTTAGTTCAACAACCTCTGAGTTCAAACGCAGAATACGAATAATAAAGTTTTTAAGGAGGGAGTGACGGATAATAAATAGGAACAATAAAGTCTTTCAGTTCAAAACAACCAGTGAGTAAGACTTTAAGGAGGGAGTGAGGGATAATAAAGTCTCAGTTAAGCAACCTCTGAGTTCAAAGGCATCTTGATGGGTGATCTTCAAATGAACTTGTTAGAGATCCTGCGTTCATCTCCTAGAACATTAAGTATTATTACCAGAAGCTGTCCTATACCAGAAGTGTTGGAGTTGAAAGTAAATTTTGATGGTAGTGCCATTGGTAACCCGGTTTCAGCAGGGGTTGGTGGTCTGTTCAAGAAGAGGGATGTCAAAATTTGGTGGGTTTTTAGTGGTCCGATATAGGGGTGTCAACGGTATTCGAAAATCCGATTTTGAATTCGATATTCGACATAATCGAATCGAATTCGGATAATTCGAATATTTAATCGATCGAATTTGGATATCCTATTCTTATTGAATAGTTAATCGGATTCGAATTCGGATATGACCAGATTCGATTCGATAAATATCCGAATTCGACCGATTATTTAATTCTTATATAAAATATTTTATATAATATATATAATAATTAAGTTATATAAATAATTTATATCTTTATTAATTATCTAAAATAATTAATTAATCGAATTCGAATCGAATCGAATATTCAAATATTTAATCTGATTCAAATTCGGATATTAATTTTCAATATCCGTCAGATATCAAATCGAATTCGGATATCAGATTTTCTAATCGGATTCGAATTCGGATATTGCCTGATCCGATTCGAATTCGATCCGTTTACACCCCTAGTTTGATAAGGACATCTCACTCAACAAAGGCTGAAATTCTAGCTATCCTCACAGGTCTCTGAATTGCAAAAGACAAAACTCTGCAAACACAATAAAATGGTTAGGAGAGAAGGATGGAGGACCTTGGAGGTTAGCCCACTATCTGACAGAGGCCAGAGACATCTTGGGTTCCTTGCATGTCAACCTTAATTGGGTTCCTAGGGAACTAAATTCTATAGCTGATCAATTGGCAAAATTTGGATCTGCTAGGCATGGTGGTACAGAAAAATAAAATATACCTCACCTAGCCTAGGGTTGTCAATGGCCTCTGAAAGTCTGATGTCTGTTCTGACATCCAATCCAATTATCTTGGATTAGGATTATGTGTTTACATAATCAGATTGGATTTGGATTTTGCAATTTGCATTACTGGATGTGGATTTAACTCCATCCAATCCAGTTAAAATCCAAATTCGATTATATTATAATATTCATTGATTTTAATATATAAATTTAGATAGTCATATTTGAAATTGTAAAATATATAATTGTATATTATAATATATATGAAAATATATATAATATATTTAGTATGTCATATTTAAATGAATTTATTAAAAAGTCATCAACTTTTTAAATTTTTTCTGTATTTTAAAAATTAAAGCAGTGTCAGATTAAATTTGAATCTGATCCAAGTCCATTAGGATTCAAATTCGAACCCAGGATCTTCAAATCTGATCAGAATTCGGATTGGATTCAGATGTCATTTTTCAATATTCAGATTGGACTCAGATATTGTTAAATGCAATCCATTTACAGACCTCACCTAGCCCACTACTCCTGATTTACTGATTATCTATAAGTGGGATCAAGTGCGGGATCTGCAATTGAATGCACATCCATCAAGCAAGCATGTAAGTATGGTCAGCTACTAATAAATAACCAGCAGGTCCAAATGCATTTTCTGCAGCCTTGGTTGAAGCATTTTATTGTGACTGGCCATAAAATATACACACAATTCCTATAGTTTTAAATTCAAAAGACCAAATCATCTGGTCTTTTTTATTTGATCACTACAACTAGGGTTGTAGACATGAACCCCCTCTTGATGTGCTCAATTGTTTTAAAGTAAATTGCTAATCATACTTGTCAACACATAAGGTGATTCTGGGTGACAGTGGGGTACCTAGTTGCCCAGGTGGGCTCCTAGGCAATGCCAAGATGATAAGAATTTTATAAAATAAAGATCTAAGTTTTTGATATATCACTAGTTTTATATACCATTCAGCATACATATCATTTGAAAGAATAACAATTCTTGTGATTAGGGTGCAACCAAAGCATTAATGTGCAAAAATCATGCGACTATTTTACTTTATAAGAAGCTTACTTTCCATAATATTTATAGTGAGGGAACCTCTATTTGTACTAAATTTAATGCTTTCATGGCCTTCAGAATTTCTTATCTCACAACATTTTGGAAATAGTGGTTTAGAATGATAACCAATGTTTGTTTGATATATTCATTGAGAAAATACCCACACCCTTGGAAAGTTGGCATCTAGCAATGTATCTTTCAAAAAATAAAGAAAACAAATGTTGGCATGAGCCTTTCCTTTTCTTAAACATTAAAACAAGGCAACAAGTGTACCAACTTCATTGCTAATAAGGGTATCAATGAAGAAAACTTCTATCATTATAATACCATCAATGAGTTTCCAAGCATGGCAATGTTACTACATGCTTAAAGAATACTTTGGTTTTTTTCTATATTTGTGTAGGTCAATGGTCTTGTGTAGGTCAATGGTCTTGTTGGTCTATTTGTGTAATTGAGATTTTTTACCAATCAGAAAAATAAAATTAGGGGTGCAACTTGAGTGGGGATCAAAAACACTATAAATTGAACCCTAATGAATCCTTGGCTACTTTCTACAGAAAAAGAAATTCCTATGAGTTGATAGTAGTGACAGTACCCACTAGTGAAGTAGAAAATTATCTAGTTTTTTGTAGTGAAGTAGAGAAAAATTATTGCCACTTTCAATTTTTATTGTATTTTCACCTATAGTTTCCCCACCAAATAGGGCTTTTCTTACAAGATGATGATAGTAAAGGAAATCTATGAGTCGAGAAGAAACCCCAATAAAATGTTAAATAAAAAACTCTTTAAGAAACCTAAATTCTCCATCTCCAAAAATTTGAACATGAAGACAGATATATATTCTTTATTCCTCAAATGATTTCTTTATGCTTTGACATACCTACGTTTGAATTTGGCTTGACCTACTGCCGTGTTTATGCTTCAACAATCCAATATGTCTCTTCTATTTAGGACTTCACAAAAGATTGGGGTACCAACTAGAGGCCGATGGATGAAATTCCTGCATATGAGGGGAAAGAGAGGTGAAGATATATAAATAAAGATATCTCATAAGAAAAAAAATATAAAATCAGAAAGGAGGGAAGATGAATATCATTCGCACAAGCAGGAATGGAGTACCAGGAACAAATCTTCTGGCTTCAACCCAAACCCTCTAGTTTCAAATATTCAAATCTTTATTCACAAATTCGTGGCTTCAAATCCTTCTCTCTGAGCATATATTCACAACCGATCAACAGTTATCTTGAAATCTCCACTCTCACATCCACAGTTCTCTTGAAATCGAATCCCTCCTTTGGAGGAACAAAGATATGGCATCGAGATTCAAGGAAAGGATGATTTAAAGTGAGAGATATTCGTCATTATGTTTAAAGAATCCCTCCTTTGGCGCGACATAGCTGTTTTGGCAGGACCCCTGTTTTACTGGTCAATTGGTTATTATTTTCTTTTTTTTTTTCAAAATAATAACTGCCGGGACTCATCATTCGGTTACGTTATATGGCCTCTTAAAATTTGACCGCCGGCCCCTACTCAAAACGTGAGCAGGCAAATTTGTACACTGATGTTGTTGGGATTTGTTGGCATGGCACGCGACCGCCGGATACAAGCCGCCGGCTTATGTGAAATTTCTTGTAATGTAACCAATTTTTTCAAGAATCTGTGGTGCTACAAGTGCCAAAGGTGCATGAGGGATTTGGAGAATATGAAAATGAAGGATTCTTAGACCATTAAAAATTATTATTCTAGATTAAGAGAAATTGTCAATCAATTAGTGTGTAGAAAAATATAATCCAATAATAACCACTATTGAGGTGACAAAAGATATCACCACTCTCTTAGTGACAAAATTGGTAGGCTCTTTAGAAGCTTATGAAAAAAGAGTAAGTAGGCGTAATGAAAGCTCTATAGAGAACACTTATCAACCCAAGCTCAATATAAGGTCTCAGAAATCCAAAAGAGGTGAAA
Source organism: Nelumbo nucifera (assembly GCF_055504915.1). Taxonomy (NCBI): domain Eukaryota; kingdom Viridiplantae; phylum Streptophyta; class Magnoliopsida; order Proteales; family Nelumbonaceae; genus Nelumbo; species Nelumbo nucifera. The sequence goes on along the minus strand of NC_142653.1, from coordinate 48,676,227 downwards.
GAAAATTTAGAGAAAATTCCGAAAAAGATGAAAGTTGTAGAAATGAGAAAAATGGAGGAAATATTAGGATAGATAAAAGAAAAAAGGAAAATATTTGCCATGCCATATTTGCAAGAAAACTAGTCATCTTGAGAAAGATTATTGGTTTCAGGGAAAACCATAATGTCAAAATTGTAAAGAAATTTGGTATGTAGAAAAGGATTGTTGTCTTAAGGAAAGACAACAAGTTAATTACTCTGAAGAGAACGATAAAAATAATTATCTATTCTACGCTTGTTATGCTGCTTCAGAAGTGAAGGATGATACTTGGTATTTGGATAGCGGCTACAGTAATCACATGACAGGTAATGAGAAGATCTTTAAAGATATAGGAAAGTCAGTTAAGTCACAAGTCATGCCTAGCAATGGAGAATTATTGGAGGTCGAAGGTAAAGGACCAATCATTATTAAGACAAGGAATGGGATACAATTCATACAAAATGTGTGTTGTTAGTCACAAGATTGAAGACAAATCTATTAAGTGTTGGGCAAATGGTGGAAAGAGGATAGTCTTTGCTCTTCAAAGAAGATTCATGCATGATATACAACAACAAAAATAAAAATTTGGTGATTGCTAAAAGTACATAAAAAAATGGGGAATCTTCTATCCATTCAATTGATGAACGACAAATGTGAAGGATGCTTGCTTGGTAAGCAAAATTGAAAATTGTTTCCATCAAGCAGTGCATGGAGAGCCAAGGCAATCCTGTAGCTTGTACATACAAATGTCTGTGGACTAATGATAACGACATCCTTCGAACAAATCAGGTACTTCATTCTCTTCATTGATGATTGTAAGCGTAAGAAAATGGGCTAACGTGTGACTTGGGCTGGAGACGGAATCAACACCCATCAAGTAAATGAAAAAGAGGTGATGCAACCTCTAGGATTTACAATGGAAAGCACTTTTAATTTATTAGTGACTTCAAAGCCCGAGGCATTGGCTAACCAAACCGGGTAAGATTCGGATAGGAGAGGGAAGAGATTAGACACCCCTCTCCCGGGCCCAATAGGTGGGGCTCACATGGGATTCCAAATAAACCAAATTAAAGAAAGTAATTCAATAACTAATTAAGAGCAATTAATAATCAATAATGCTGAGCGAAAACATGAGCAAGCCACCACAAGAAAAAAAAAAACTAACTAAATTATTTTATTTTAATTTATCTCCCCTTTTTATTTAATTTTATCATTTGTATATATTTTTATGAAAACCATTTTTATCTTTATTTTTTTATTTTTCTATTACCTAATTTTTTTAATCTTTTAATTTGTATTATCATTTTTTTTACTTCAATCCTCTTTCAGTAACATATCCTCTCCTACCACCTAAGTATGTCCGAGTTGGCTGCCTAATCCTCTCGATCCCTTTCATGCTGATGATTCTATATAGGGAAAGATCATTTCTACGTTGTTACCTATCTCCCATTGTCATCCCGGTTCCTCTGTTTTTTTTTTTATTCTTACTCTTTTACAAGAATGATCTGGGTGGTTATAGTCAGTGTATCTGAAATCTTTTGTCAGGAGGAAATTAAGCTCAAACACGACCACCAGTGTGCCTGAAATCTTTTGTCAGGAGGAAATTAAACACACACGATTGGGCCAATTGTTAGACAAAATAAAACAGATCTGGGTAGACTTCCAGACTGACGAATCAATTCAACAGAGCTCCGTCATCGGTTCCGATGACTTCCCAGACTCTGGTCAATCATCATAAAACATAGGTAGAATGAAACAAGGAAACAAGAGAGCCATATAAAAAAAGAAACATAGAGGCATATCGTTACGATAATGATAGGAATGGAGTAAGTGAAACAAAATCAATTAGTAAACACTGGTAATGATATGTGAAACAGACTTCTATGGATTACCTTACATGATTAACTTTTGTGTAAGTAGAATAAAACAAGAGAAACTCATTGAGGAACAATCAGAAATTACAGCTAGAGAATTGTAAATCAATCTGCTGAGTGAAGAAATGACTAAACATCAAAAATCAACAATTGGGAGAAGAAAATATGAACCTAAAGGCATAAGCTTTAGTTGCGTTTTATCTGTAATAGAACTTGGTTCGATGGTTATACCCATCACCAATATAGACGAAGGATTCAGTACATTACCAACTCACATTGGAAGTCTCAGTAACAGAAAAATGAAAATAGTAATAAGAAGAAAGAAGAAACGAACACCTTCGAAGTAAAAATAAAAAGTAAAATAAAATAAAACCAAGAACAGATCACGACAACAAGATTAAACTGAATGCAAATGATGAAAAAGGTGCTATAGAAAAAAACACTCCCATCTTGCTTTTTACAGAGACAACTCAACACGGTTCATTGCCGTCTCTGACCTGCAATCGAATATTGCATCTAAGGAAGGGAGGGTGGGTTAAAACTAAGAGAAGAGTAAGGGATTACTAGAGGAAATTACTTCGACACGAATGAGTATTTTGGCCTGAAATCGGCTGGTGCTACTGGCAATGACTAGCTTATTTTAGTGTCACACTATGTTTGAGGAATTAGTGCTAACGATGAAAAACTGATGAGGAAGACTTGATACCTCCTAAGAGATGATGTTGAGTCACCGAAAAGAGAGAGTCATGAGAAGACCCTACCATTTTTTATTCACTACCATTGTGATGAGTGAAGTAGGGGATGAACAGCTTCTTCCCCCTTCCGAGCCCTCCCCTTCAATTCTCCTCCTTGTTTTTCTGCCAAAAACGAAGCACCCAACACCTCTTTTTAAAGAGTGTCCAAGGACAGCTTCATGAATTTTTGAAAAACCAGGGTGAAATTGGTGGTTTTGGGTACGCGAGTCAAAGAGGGATTAATGGGTTAAACCGGGGTTTGGTGCAATGATGGGTGGCTCTGGTTTAATGAAAAGTGAAGGATTGAGATTGGTTCGACCAAAAAGAGGTTTTTGTTCTAGTAAACTAGCGAGCTTGATGGAAATGGAATCTTTTCCGATGGATGGGTAATTTGGAGGTGTTTTTGGTGAAAATTGGTAGGGTGAGGTTTTTGGAGGTCCTGAGCCATTTAGTGGGGTTGGATTGGGCCATGTAGGCCAAGATCAGACAAATTTGGAAAAAGGCTTGTTTTAACTAATTTAGGGATTCGAAACAGAATCTAGGTATGATCAATGGGAAAACAAGGTTTGCTTTGGATGAAATTTCTCAGGGTAGGGTTTTTGGGTAGTCTGAGATGATTGGTAAAATCAGATCGGTCAAATGCGTTCCGATCAAAAGGACTTGGGATTTGGCTGATGTAGAGCCTTGAAACAGAATCTTGGTATGGCAAAAGGTAAATGGGGGGTATTTTGGGGAGAATTGGCAAAGTGATGTTTTGGAGTGTTCGAAATCTGATGGTGATGTCTGATTAGTCTTGGGGGTCAAGATCGTAGGAATTTAGGTTAACGGGATATTTTAGAAAGAAATCTTTGTTTAATGGGTAGACAAATGGGGGAATCTAGCTTTGAAACTTTATGGGTAGGTGTTTTGATGTGTTCAAAGTTTAATGGTGTGATTTGATCAGTTCAGATGTATCAAGATCAAGGGGATTTGGGTTCTGAGTGTTTAGGTTAATGAGATTGGCTGAAATGGAATCTTTGCTTGATGAAGGGGTAAATGGAGGAATCTTGAGTTGAAATTTTATAGGTAGGTATTTTAGGAGGTCTTAGGTTTGATGCTTATGTCTAATCCGATCGTTGAGGTATAAGTGGGGGTCAATCGGGGCCATCGGATAGGTATCAAACAAGTTTGATGGTGGATTTAAGGGTTTTTTGGGTGGAACTCGAGTTTCTTAGGTTTTAGGTGTTTCGGAGAGGTCCGAAGGGTTTGATAGGGTGTTTGGAGTGAATTAAAGGTTCAGACGATGAACTAAGTAAAAATCAGGTGCTAACAATGATTATACAAGAATGGCGTGGGTTTATTTTATGTATGAAAGGTCAAGAGTCTTTAAGATTTTTAAAAGGTTCAAGAATTTTGTTGAAAAACAAAGTGGCCAAAGCATAAAGGTGATCAAAAGTGATAGAGGAAAAGAATATACTTCTTATGAATTTGACAAGTTTTGCAAAGATGAAGTCTTGGAGCATTACTTGACCATCGCCTACGCTCCAAAGCATAGTGGAGTTTCAGAAAGGAAGAATAGAATAGTAATGAAGATGGAAAGATCAATGCTCTTGGAACAAGGCATGCCTAAGATTTTTTGGGCCGAAGCAATATATATTGCAGTTCATCTACTTAATAAATGTCCAAAAGGAGCAATAGAAAACAAGACTCCTATATAAGCTTGGAGCAGAAGCAAGCCATCGGCACAACACTTGAGAGTTTTTTTTATGCATTTTCTATGTTCACATTCCAGTAGGAAAAAGGAACAAGCTAGAAGATAAGACAAAAAAGGGAATATTCCTGGGATATAGTATGCAATCAAAAGACTATAGAATTTATAGCCTAAAGAGCAAGAAACTAATTATTAGTCGAGATTCAAGATGTAGAGTTTAATGAGAATGCTACATGGAACTGGAAAAAAGAAAAAGTAGAGATACATAACATCATGGTATCAAAAGTAGAAAAACTAAGGCCTTTTATTAATGAATGAGAAGAAGGATAAAAAAGTCCTCAATCTACAACATCACCATCAACTCCATCATCAGCCATAATAGAAGAAAAACAAGAAGAGTTATCTCTAGAATTGCCACCAAGAAAAATGAGGCCACTTAGTGTTAGACAGTTTTGTATGCCCTTAGCTCCAATCAATTTTGATGTACTTTTGACATTTAGTGTAAATGAATAAAGTGCATTTTTTATTCATGTTGTCTGGTATGTTTCTGTGTAAGACCCTTAAACTGGACACTTAATGAAACTTGTGTTAGTTTATAATGTTCATAGCCGTTGGATAAGTCTGGGGAGATTTATCCTGCTAAGGCTGACACTGGTGTGCTGCCAAGTGTTAGGGTGGCCTGTCTCAGCTGCTAGGGTGATTGATGGGCAAAACTGGAAAGTTACACCTGACCCCTAGACTCGATTATGATACAGCACTAGGTGTCGGATTGGGTTGTCTTTGATATGCCAATCAGTGAGATCCTTAGTGGGGGTCAAAACCTGGGTATGTTGGGACAGTCTGAGAATTCATCTGAGTGGGTGATCATAGTGACAGGATCAGCCCCTTTGTCGGACAAAGGTAATGATCGGAGATGCACTCCCTTTGATGGAAACCAAACTACTGGCAGTTGATTTCAATCGTTGGAATTTTGTTTTGCAAAATTTACATATAAGATATATAGATATATATGGTTTCAAAATTTTTTCAAATGGTTTTAATTCCCGGGATCCATATGACCAGAGAGTGTAACACTGTTCCTTGCAACCGAGGGAGAGAGGTCCTCTCTTGTCGGACAGTGTTTGATCATTATGGGCTGAGAGGTTAAGTTTAAGGCCATTTAGGGTTTTATACCTGATGGGCTAATCTTGCATCTGCTCACAGTCCCTGGGTTTTTATTGAAAGAATGGTAGGATCCATCTAATGGACGCCATAAAGGTTGCGGAATGGGTGGGGCGAATTTCAAAAATTTCCTACCTTCTCCCAACTGGGAATCATATTCCCTGAATTTAGAATACAATATTCAAGGATCTACTTGAACCCTAATCAAACCAGATCTGTACCAAAAGATAAATGGGAGGATTATACCTGATCCGGAGAAGCAGTATCTCCCAAAGTTGGTGTTCACGCCCAAAGAATGCTCCAAGATCTGTCCCTGCTGAAGATGACACAGCTGTGGATGGAACAGAACCAGCAGGGTGCGTCCTACACACTGGATCCTTCACAAGAATCCCCTGGATGTACTAAACACTGAATTCTTTCAGTCTTTCTTGCAAGACTGATGTCAAGAACTGGTTTCTTGACTTTCTTTTCTGCAAAGATCAAATCTTGCAATAATGCAGATGGCGGCGGCAGGAGGAGATTTCCAGAAACGAAAAGGCTGAACTGTTTTCTTTTCTGGAGAGAATGAGATCTAGTCTCAATTCGCAGGAACCCTTCTTGCTTACAAAACCTCTTGGATCGAAATCTGATTTTTCTCTCTTGGTTCATTCGAAAATCTCCTCCCTTTCTTCTTGATTAAGAAATCTCCTAATTAGGAGTTATCCCAATCCAAATCAGTATTTGGATAGGGGATAATCTTAATCCCTTTCCCAGATAGAGTTAGCTTACTCCTGATCTTATCAGGAGGTTACCAGATTCAAATCTGATTTGAATTTGGTCTCTAAGAGTGGATAAGGCTAAGAGCCCAATCCTTTTTGCTAACTTCAATCTCAAATTCGCCCCATTGATGGGTGATCATATCAGCCCACCTCGAAATGGGCTTTTGGCCCATTAAGTATTCAGTGTTTAATTAGTTTCCAATCTGCTGCCCAGTTGGGCTTCTTTGTATGGCGTGGGACCCAAGCATTGATCTACACACCAGCCACATGGGTTCGGCCCAGCCTTTAATACAAGGCCCAGCCGAATTCACTGAAAATCTCAATGAACCCCTTGAGTCCATCGTATGAACCCTATGGGCCCAACACTTACATTAAGTGGTCCCTGGGCCAAGCCATCTTATAAAAACCCAGGAACTGTGGGCAGGTGCAAGATTAGCCCATCAGGTATTATCCTAAATGGTCTTACACTCAACCTCTCAGCCCTTAATGATCAAGCACTGCCCGACAAGAGAGGACCTCTCCCTCGGCTGCAAGGAACAGTGCCACACTCTCCTCTTACATGGATCCCGGGAATTAAAACCATTTGCAAACATTTTGAAACCGTACATATATTAATTTTGCAAAAAACAAAATTCCAACGATTGAAATCAACTGCCGGCAGTTTGGTTTCCATCAGAGAGAGTGCATTCCCGATCATTACCCTTTGTCCGACAAAGTGGCTGATTCTGTCACTATGACCACCCACTCAGATGAATTCTCAAACTGCCCCAACATACCCAGGTTTTGATCCGCACTAAGGATCTCACTGATTGGCATATGAAAGGCAGGCTGATCCAGCACCTAGTGAAGTGTCATAATCGAGTCTAGGGGTCAGGTGTAACTTTCCAGTTTTGCCCATCTCTCTCCAAGGTCCAGGGCAAGACTGGAAATCTGGTCCGGTTCAAGGATTCAAGTAATCCCATGCTATATGTGCCTCGGGTCTTACCCTGATGGCTGAGACAGGCCATCCCAACACTTGGTGGCACACCAGTATCAGCCTTGGCAGGATAAATCTCCCCAGACTTATCCAACGGCTGTGAACATTTAAAACTAACATGAGTCTCTACAAATGTCCAGTTTTAGGGTTTTACACAGAATTAAACCAAACAACATGAATCAAACATGCACTTTATTTATTTCCACTAAATAACAAAAGTACATCAAAATGATTGAAGCTAAGGGCATACAAAACTGTCTAACATTTATAAGATGGCTTGACCTAGGGACCACTTAGTGTAAGTGTTGGGCACATAGAGTCCATGTGATGGGCTCAGGGGGTTCACTGGGCTCTCTAGTGAATTCGGCTATGCCTTGTAACAAAGGCTGGGCCGAACCCATGTGGCTGATGTGTAGATCAATGCTTGGGTCCCACGCCATACAAAGGCTGATTGTGTATGGTGCTCTTGATATCAGTCTTTGCTGAAAGGCTGATTGTGTATGGTGCTCTTCGCTTCCATCGAATTCTTGTGAAGAATTTGATTTGTAGGATGAACACTGCTGGTTCTGTTCCAGTATCACTGCGTCATCTTCAGTGGGAGCAGATCTTGGGAGTATTCTTTGGGCGTGAACACCGACGTTGGGAGATATCGACTCTCCGTATCAGGTATAACCCTTCCCTTTCTCTTTGGTTCAGATCTGGTTCGGATTTGGTTCGATTAGATCCTTGAATATTGTATTCTAAAATCAGGGAATATGATTCCCAATTGGAAGGGAGGACAGAAAATTTTTGAAATTCGCCCACCCTGTTCCGCTGCATTCTTGGCATCCATACGATGGATCTCTCCTTCCTTTTAGTGGTATCAAAGCATAGGCTCGAATCTTGAACCAAGAAAATCAGATCTGAACCTACGCAAATGGGTAGAAGTTGTTCTACCTGGATTTGCGTAGATTGTTGTTTTTATTCCAAGGAATTGTTTCTGGATATGGGAGATTGATCTGAAATTAATTTTTGTTAAATCTGAAATTTATTTGGAACTGTTCTTAATTTATTTCTTAATTTAAATGGGTTGTTCGTACATGGAGATCAAAGTGCAGATTTGGCGCAGATAGTCTACGCAATCTCTTTTGCAGTTTCTATTCTATTCAGTCTGTAAAATAATTTTTTTTTTATTTTTCTAGGCTGAATGTATAGGATTCAATCAAGAATGTAATTAATTAATAGAAATTAGGTTTCTGTAATTTTTTTTTCTTGATTGAAGATGGTGGCGGCGCTGGAGATTTGCAGATCGTGTTATCGCATTCTGCGTTTTGCATTTTATGAAATTGCAACCCTTGATTACTAACCTCTGTTTTGCAGGTGGTACGAATAGTCCATATCTGATTTGTGATTGTCTAAAATCAGAAATATTAATTTCAAATCTTTCTTGAATTGTTTCTTGAATTAAAAAAATGGTTTTGGACCGTTTTCGGACCAGATTGGACCAAAGCTGTTTGGACCGAATCTTGGGTTCAAACGGGGCTGTTCTCAGCCCTGATTTCTCCCACTTTCAGGTCTGAAACTAATCTTTAATTGGAAGAACCAATTCGGCCCAACCTGTAAAGCCTAGTTTTAAAGAGTTAAAACTGCAAAAGCCAATTTTGTGTAAAAGCTATATGGGCCGAACTGCTAACTGCTATTCAGCCCATATACCTAGATAATGTTAATTGTTAATATTATGGATTATAAATGGGCTTATTAATGGGCTTTACAAAAAGTAATTGATTGGATCAATTCTTCCATTACATGCGATGTATGGATGTTTGATGTGCTGCGACCATGGGCCATAAGCCTGAAAAGGGAAACGTGCGGAAACCCTAGCCGAATTGGGCCATTACATACGTTAGTGGCTCTCGCGCATGCTATGGCTGAATGCACATCATTGCCATGGTGTTCCTTACGGTCATTGGATGACCCCTTCCTTTCGTGGTGGGCCCCATAACCCTGAAAAGGGACACGTGCAGAAACCCTATCCAAATTGGGCCACCAGAAATCTGACTTTATGAAAGTCAGTGGGAGCCACTTTGTTTTGACCTAAATTAACTTGGGCGTAATCACTTGTTCCCTTCAGTAATATGTGTGCATGTAATAGGGAGATCCATATGATGGACTCTCTAAAGGCCTTCCGTCATTAGCACGATGATGGGTCCTTCAGTAATGAGGAAACGCATCATAAAATTGGGCTATCCATTTGCTGTTGGGTCTGTCAAAGTGTTTCATAAGATGATAGGGGCGTCATAGACCGATATGGGAGGGGCTTCACCAGAAAATGGGAACTCTCTCACGGTACCTTGGTGTAACCTAAATATGATGGGTGAGCACTCACTGGACAGAAAGGTTTATCCTAAAATGGCTATGAACCTTGTATGACAGAGGCTAAAGGGAAACTCATATGATGAGTCGATATGATCCGTCACAGAGAGGTAGTGGGGTTATGCAGTTGAAACAGTTGGTTCCACGCACCCTATGTGATTTCCCATATTTCTAGAGACATTTCGTCATCTCCGTCACTGAGATAGGAGGGAAATGTCAGAGATGAACAAATGAAAATGGAACATAGATTAAAAGCCATATCTATGTAAGTAACATGAGTCAAACTAAGGTTGTGGACTAACGTTTTGTTGTTTTACCAGAAAATGGGAAACAAACAATTTGCTAAGTTGCTTGACGGCAACAAATTTAAGGGCCCAAACTATGCTGACTGGTACAAAAACCTTATGATGCTCTTGACTTCAAAAGAGTTTGATAAAGTGGCAAAGAATCTTGCACCGGATCATCCGGGAGACAGGGCTTTAGAAGCCTGTAGGAGGGAATACCAAGAGTGGGAGGAGAAAAACTCCCTAGGCCATTACTATATCATAGCCTCTTTAGATAATCCGATACAGAGGCAGTTCGATCAGATCGAACTCGCCAAAGACATATTGGATAGTCTAAAAACTATGTACGAAGAGCAGAACCGTTCTACTCGCCAAAAGGTCCTGAAGCAGTTCATGACCGCGCAGATGACCAAGAGGCAGCAAGTTCATGACCATTGTCTCCGGATGATGAGTTACATAAACGTAGAATTAGTCTTTAGAGAAGGAATACTTGTACTTAAGGATTGCCTTTATGTACAAAACTTAAGAAGAAATTTGATTTCTGTTTCTAAACTATGTGCGGATGGATATACTGTCTGTTTTAGTAATATGATTACTATTAAAAGGAACAATAAATTCATCGCATGTGGGGAACTTAACCGAAACTACGTTGGTCGAAATCCCCAAGAAAAGGACTCGTGATATAGTTAGTCCCACGTGCCTGTGGCATTACCAACTTGGCCATATTGGTATTGACTGAATCACAAGACTAGTAAAGGATGGTCCTTTGGATTTTCTAATCGTAGAAGATCTTCCCACTTGTGTGCCTTGCCTCCGAGGTAAGATGACAAAACGACCATTTAATAGTAAGCCTGAAAGATGTACAGGCACGTTTGACCTTATACATACTAATGTATGTGGTCCCCTGAGTGTTAGGACTCATAACCAACACGTGTATTTCATCACCTTCACCGATGATTACTCACGATATGGTTACGTGTACCTAATGAGAGAGAAGTCCGAATCCTTTGAAAAGTTCAAGGAGTTCAGACAAGAAGTCTAGAAATAGTTAGGGAGAGAAATTAAGGCCCTTCGATCAAATCGAGGTGGTGAGTATCTCTCTGACGAATTCAAGAACTACTTGAAGGCTAACGGGATAATATCACAGTTAGCTCCTCCTGTAACACCACAGCTTAACGGTGTTTCAGAGAAGAGGAATAAGACATTGTTAGACATGGTCTGGTCACTTCTCACACGCTCGGAATTACCCACATCCTTTTGGGTATATGCATTAGAGACTGCAATTTATGTGCTGAATCGGGTTCCAACCAAATCGGTTCCGAAAACTCCATACGAACTTTGGACTGGAAAGAATCCAAGTGTCACACACTTGAAGGTTTGGGTTTGTCCTACGCACGTTAAAAGAACGAGTGCGGACAAGTTGGAATCCAAGACCAACCATTGCCTATTTGTAGGCTACCCAAAGGATACGGTGGGTTATCTATTCTATGACCCAAGTGAGCAGAAAATGTTCTGCAGTTGAAATGCCCAATTCTTAGAAACCGATTATATCCTGGACACCCATCGTCAGGAAATAGTTCTTGATGAGAGCTCAGGAGCAGTGGGAGATGTCCCACAAGTTCCAAGTAGTGACCAAGCTATGTTGGACATAGATTCCCAAAAGTGGGTGGATGCCATGAGAGCTGAGATGGACTCAATGGAGGCCAATGGAGTCTGGACTCTAGTAGATTCGCTCTCCGGGGTAAAAGCAACTGGTTGCAAATGGATCTATAAGAGAAAGAAGGGCCCCGATGGCAAGATTGAGACCTTCAAAGCTCGTTTGGTGGCGAAAGGGTATACTCAGAAAGAAGGCATCGACTATGAGGAAACCTTTTCGCCCGTGGCCATGCTTAAATCCATTAGGATCCTGCTAGCTGTAGCAGCATACCATGACTACGAGATTTTGCAGATGGGTGTCAAAGAAGTGATTGAAGTTAAGTGGGTCTTAGCTCAACCCTAATGGCTTAATACAAAAACACAAAGCGAGACTAGTCATTAAAGGCTATGCACAATTGCTTGGGATAGATTACAATGAAACCTTTGCTCGGTGGCACACTTAGACACTATAAGAACACTAGTAGCATTAGCATCACTGAAGAAGTGGAAGATCTATCAAATTGATGTCAAGTCGGCGTTTCGTAATGAAGTGTTCTAGGAAGAAATATATGTAGAGCAACCTCAAGGGTTTATAGTAAAAGGACGAGAAGACAAGGTACTAAGATTGAAGAAAGCTCTCTATGGCCTAAAGCAAGCAGAACGAGCATAGTACAATCAGATTGATAGTTACTTCATCAATCAAGGATTAGGAGTCAAAGTAAGTCTACTCTATACATCAAGACCTAAGGTAAATCTAACACTCTCATTATTTCTCTATACATAGATGATCTCATCTATACATGAAATGATGAGACAATGTTCAAGGTGTTCAAAAAAGATATGATGAAGACATTTGAGATGAGTGATCTCGGATTAATGCACTACTTTCTTGGCATCGAGATCAACCAAGAAGAAGGTATCTTTATATCACAAAATAAATATATCGAGAACCTACTGAAGAAGTTCAAGATGCAAGGATGCAAGATGGTCGCTACACCACTCGTTAAAAACGAGAGGTTCAAGAAAGAAGATAGTTCAAAGAAAGTTGATGCCTCAATCTACAGAAGTCTTATTGGAAGTTTACTCCTCATAGCTACATGGCCAGACATTATGTATGCAACAAGTCTACCCTCAAGGTTCATGCAAAGCCCAAGTCAAGCTCACTATGAAGCAGCAAAAAGGATACTAAGATACTTGGAGGGCACAAAAGAATACTTCATTTGGTACAAGTCCACCATCAAGACTAATTGGCTATACTAACAGTGATTGGGCAGGATCAGTGGATGACATGAAGAGTACCTCATGCTATGCTTCTCACAAGGATCTAGAATATTCTCTTGGGTATCAAAGAAGCAAGACACATTAGCATAATCATCAGAAGAAGCTGAATACATAGCAGCGGCAGCAACAAGTCAAGCTATATGGCTAGGAAGAATACTTGAAGACATGGGTGAAGGGCAAAAGGAACCAACAATGATCTATTGTGACAATAAGTCTGCTATAGCAATGGCAAAAAATCAGTATACCACAGCAGAATGAAACACATTGCAATCAGGTACCACTTTTTACGAGAGACAACTAGCAAAGGAGAAATTGAGCTCAAGCACTGCAACTCTGAAGAATAATTAGTAGAAATTTTCACAAAGGAATTACCGTGTTCAAAGTTTGAGTTGTTACAAGAGAAATTAGGAGTTACAAGAAAGTGTATTAAGGAGGAGTGTTAAAAAAATAATCCACTTTCTAGAAGTTTTCCAGAAATTCAAACTTCTAGAACTAATTTGCAGGTATGACTAGAAATTAAATCTCTAAGCCTCTAGAAAATGTAAAGAAACTATATAGAATGTCAGTTGGCTTTTGCTCTATTGACTTGGCTCCAATTTAAATAGGACTAAGCTTCTACATTTGAGGACAAGCCAATACAAGTTCCCATTTTTCCAACATCTTGAGCCTTTGCCATTTGCTACAACTCTATCTTACCTAGTTTACTCTCTTTCACATCCCAAGTTCTAACAACTCCAATCTCCTCCATATCCCAATAATTTGATATATAGTTTTGGAATTCTCAAATAGGAGGTCAATAAATCAAAATAGGGCTGTTTGGGCTCTCTGGTCTTGGGGAGTTGAGTTAGAAGTCAATCATGTGATGGGTTTTTGGCTTGGTGGAGTGAGATCGAGTCATGGGTCCCATTCTTTGAGAGATGCCACTGTTGCTGCTACTGCTGCTGCTGTTGTGGTGTTGTTGGAAACCCATGCCCTAAGGGTGGAATTATATTCGTTCCCCACCATTATAGGCCCTAGAGTTTTTAAGTTCAAACATATCAAATTCTCAACTAGGTGAAATAGTGGAAAAAATGTCAATACTATATTTTGTGTAGGTTTTGTACTAAAACTCGTGCCCAACTTATACTGATTTAATCAAAGATATATTTCAATTGAGCCTCTTCTCCCATGTATAAATTCAATATATTGAGTCTAGTGGTAGATGGTTAATTGATGGAGGGGGATGTAGTTGAGACTCAAAGAAAGGGAGAGCTGAGACTCATAGATGTAGTTGAGACTCAGAGATGGAGAACGAAAGAGATAGGGGAGGGGGGTTAACTCAAAATGTCCACTTAATGGAATTTGGGCATTTGGAGTCTGCTTCCACGTTAACGTTAAATCTGAACTAGGGAAAATAACGTATTTTTGACTTTTGGCTTCAAGTTGAGATGCCAACAAAGGGTAGTCCAACATTTAACCTCATCCACTTTTGCACTGACTAGCAAACCACAGTGATCAAACAACACTTGAGGAAAACTTCGCACTCCCAAGTGCCCTTCTCTAAGAAAAATTTGAGACAATCATTGAATACTTGAACTCTTGCAGCTCGCTCCTAAAAACACCTAAACCCATTGTTAAAACAGAACTTATGATGTAGTTGAGAGCAAGGTTCAAAATATCGATATGTATCAGGTCATACCACCGATACATATTGTAACGAGGCCTTTTGGATTCGCCCATATAGGGGGTGTTTCGGGTCGGCGAGTCTTTTAGGGTGTAGACTAGCCTTATACCGGCCCCTTTGAACTAGATCCAAGAAAAAACAAAAAAAAAAATCGATACAAGCCGATACGCCCTTTATATTTTATTTTCTCACCTATCCTCGTTAATCTAATAAATCAAAATAAATTTGCTCAGGGGTGATTATTTCAATCCAACTCAGGCCCAGGTCCACATCACGTCCACATCACGTCCACAAATTTAAGCCTAAAAACTAAATTTAATAAAACATTACTAAAATTATAAAAATATTAAATTTTACTAAGCTTTTATCTAGGAACTATTAAAAATTAAGAAATTAATAAAAATCAGTAGTTCACAAATTAAAAATTCAAGTACGTTGAATTATATTTAAAATAATTAATATTAATAAGACAATTAAAAATAAATTTTTTGAAGCTAAATGTATAATTTTGTTAAAATGAAAAAAAGAAAAGGGGAAAAGTAAAAATAACAGGATAAGTAATAATAATAATAATAATAATAATAATAACTATAAAATTTATTAAAGTAATAAAACAAACCATTTGCATTCCAAATAAAAATATTAAAATTTAATTAAAAAAAAATCTAATAATGGCACGATTAGAAATATCATAAGGCTAGTTTATAATTTAGCCTAACCTAGCTAGACGTATAAATTTTTATGCTCAAGCAATTATTTTCTTCTGAGCTAGGTCTAGCATAGATTTCCACCTAGCCTGCATATATTGTAGGTAGTAGTGCTTTAAATTGATCAAATTTAGATCGGATCCTAGTGGACCCACATCCACATTCAATTATGAAATCTCTATCTGCACATCTACATCTAATTATTATGTTAGATTTGGGATCAAATGCAAATTTAATCTACAACCATATTATTGTGTTTAAAATGACAAAAAAGTTTTAAAATGTTAATTATTTTAAAGTGTACATGTATAATAAATGTATATAAATATAAAATATTAAATTTATCAATTATAAATTTATATAATTGTGCATAATATCTTTATGTATACATAATTATACTACATATATACATAAAATAATAATTTTTATTGGACTTGGATTTTGGGCAGACCGAATGATGTTAAATCCACATTTGATCCAATTATTAATTACATACAAGTTCTAACATCCAAATCCAGGATTTTCAGATTTAGAGTCAAATCAGGTATCATACTTTTGGAGTCTATTGATGGCCCTAGTAGGTAGGCCCAAGCTAAGCAACCCCTAAGCTCAACCTAGAAGTTATATATGAGGTTCAAAATATTGATACAGGGCAATATGTTGATAGTGTGTATCCACTGTATCGGTACTCTTTTTTTTTTTGTTATTTTATTTTTTTCAAATATGGTTCAAAGGGGCTGGTTTAAGGGCAATCTATCTCTTGAACCACTTGTCGACCCAACCTCGATACGATACGTATCAGTTGATACAGCCTGATATGTATCAATATTTTGAACCTTAGTTATATACATATATATTTAGATAACAAGTTTCATATAAATATATAGATCAGAATTTTTATATATTTTTATAATAAACTAAAATTACATAGAAATTTTAATTTGTAAAAGAATCATAGCTTAGCTAACATAGGCAATCCGGTACCTATCCCAAGCCTAAACAAACATTATTATGCTTGGGGGTGTGGGCTAGGCTGGGTTAGGAAACCTTAAAAAATATTAATACACTATAATGATTTGGCCTGAGATCTTTTATGTTTTTTTGGTTCATTAGGCTATACAATGTGGGTAGCCCATTCCCATAGTCATTCAACTTCAATCTTAATAATTTTTATCTAAATAGTAAGAAAACCCAAAAATAATGCATGCATGGATTGTACTCGGTTTGGTTCAGTCTAATTACAAATGTCACATTGCTCTTAGGGGTGCAAGTTGGGGGAAGGGTCAAGTTGAGGATCAACCAAAGCCCAACCTGAAGTCTTAAAACTTGAGCTCAGGCTTGGATTAATTTAATTATGACTAAAAATGGTAATATATAGATTAATTTAATTATGACTACAACCAAATTTTATATATTTACTAACATTTAAGTAACATTTACAAAAAAATGTAAAATTTAATCATTAATAAAGTATAATAAATAAAATAAAACATGACCAGATAATATGAAAAATTAATTATTTTATTAAATAATTAGTAGTAGCTAAGTATTTTTGTTAAAATTACTAATATAATTAACACAAATTACTAAACTATTTTTGTAATAAATTACTAAAATAAAGATGAATTATTTTAAACAATATTGCATTCCTTCCTTGTAATGGTTATTGATACTTGTTGTTACACTTTCCCTTGACAAATCCCATGAATCCCACGGGTCCTTGGTAGAATTATATAATTTTAAGTGGAAAGTTTTAAAGAGAAAACAAAATTATATAAAAAAAAAGAAATTTATCAAATCATGTCAATGTCACTCAATGAATTAGTAAATTCCACTCCCACCCAAATCATGTCATTCTTGCAACATTGATTCCTTTTGGTACTTTGGTAATTACACAAGAGGATCGATATGCAATTTACTGGAAAACAATACCTTAAGTTGATTGCTAACATGAGATGAAAGTTTGTCAATAACCCAAATAAATAGTTTGATATCTCAAATATTGTTCTACAGTTATAATTGCTAATTATTTTGAAACATCATAATACAAAAGAAACCAAAAGAAAAGCACAAACTTGTCTATTGAGATGCATGTATCAACGTGGGAAAGTCATTGAAAATATCATATCATTCTCAAGACTATATAGCCTTGATGCATCACCATGGTAATGACTTAATGATATAGGATTGGGGTTTGAGGATATAGATAATAGTCCTTCTCTTTCTTCTTGTGATTGTTGAACCCATGGGTGTCTCGCTGACCTTCTCAGTCCTTCAAGCTCCATTGCAACCTCTCTCATAGTGGGTCTTTCCTCACCTCTCACATTGAGGCATCTTTTGGCAAGATTAGCAACTGCAGTAATTTGTTCAGTCTTCCCCTCGTCTACAAATTGACTATTGATGAGCTGAAACAAGCGATTCTCGTTCATCATTGAAATGAAATAAGCAGCTAGAATTTTTTGTTCTTCCGATCTTTCAAAACAAATTGGTTTTTCCCCTGTTAAATGCTCCACAAGTACCACTCCAAAGCTATAAACATCACTTTTCTCTGTTAGTTTACTGGTGTGGAAATACTCTGGGTCCAAATATCCAAAGGTCCCTCGGACTAAGGTGGTTATTTGAGTTTGATCCATAGGAAATAGCCTTGAAGCTCCAAAATCAGAGACTTTTGCTGTAAAACTATCATCCAATAGTATATTTGCAGATTTGATATCTCTATGGATGATTGGAAGAGAAGTTGCAGAGTGTAGATAGGCCAATGCACTAGAGGTTTCTGTTGCAATCCTCAATCGATCATCCCATGAAAGTACAGAGATTCTGTTGCTTTTATGAATGTGCTGAGAAAGAGTTCCATTGGACACGTATTCATAAACTAGTAGAGGAACTTCAGTCTCTAAACAACATCCCAATAGCTTGACTATATGTCGATGGTTAATTTGTGTAAGAATAATAACTTCATTTATAAATTGCTCAATTTGGCTCTTATCCCCTATTTTTGATTTCTTAATGGCAACTATTCGATGATCAGGTAGAATGCCTTTATATACTGTACCTTGACCTCCTTGACCAAGAATGCAACTCTCATTGTAATTATTGGTTGCCAATTCTAACTCTTTTTCTGAATAGATCTTTACAAACTCTAAACCACCTTCATGTGAAGATAATTGTTGTTGTAGAAGCAAACCGCCATTTTGTTGAAAGAATTTCTCTCTTAATTTCATGAGCTTTCTTTTCCTTATAATCAAGTAGAACAACGAACTACAGATGATTAAAAATAAGATTCCAAAGCCTATACCTGCATTCAATATTTGAAGATTCTTTAGTATAGTCATAACAGAAGTGGCGGAGAAAAGTTTCACATCATTTTCATACTACGATTTTTTAGGAGCATTACTTACTCAACTAATGAAAAAAAATGGCAATTAGCTACTTGACAAAGAGTCAATTAATGAAAAAAACAAATCTTGTTTTTCTATGCAATTACCTAGGGAAACCTTCATTACCGCAAATCCTTCACTTTTCACAGTGCAACCACTTCCATCTCTTCTCCCATCGCCATAACTACCCCTTGGACAAGAACAGTAGTAAGATCCTTTTGTATTAGTACAGATGGCTACACAAAGATTGCTTTTTGGATCCTCACACTCATTTACATCTGCCCATGAATAAAATAAATAAATAAATAAAGCATTAGCTCAAAATTACATGTGCAGCCCGAATTGATTTACAACCTTTCAACCAAAATTAAAGGGCCCTGCATGTTCCTTTTTTGACCCATGACTTTATTCATGGTGGGTATTAGGAATATCCTGCATGACTTTATTCAACCAAAATTAAAGGGCCCCGCTGTGTATTTGGAATATCTCCCGATGATAGTATCAGTCCTGATGATGTCATCATCGGGAGATGTTTCCAATACACAGTGGGGATGTGCTGTGGGGCGTTGTGGGTTGGAGATGTGATCTCGGCTAGATTCTTATACTAAATTGATTTTAGGATTAATTGAAAATCCTTATTGGGCCAATGGAAGTGAGGGTTGGTCTCCTCCCCCACAAGGGACTGCCCCACAATGCCCCACAGCACATCCCCATTGTGTATTGGGAACATCTCCTGATGATCATCGGTTCTGATACTATCATCGGGAGATTTTCCCAATACATGGCGGGGCTGTACTGTGGGGCATTGTGGGGTGGCCTCTTGTGGGGAGGAGATGTTAACTCATAATCTGTTCTAGGAGCCGGAAAATCAGTTTATCTTTGCATAAGAATGCTGTTGATTCGTGATATAGTTTATGGGATGAGAGCGGCATTTCTGTGCTTCTGGCATTTCTAGTGAAGATAAGACTAGTGATCCTTCTTCCCATATCAATGTCAGTGTAAGTAATGGCAAAAAGTAAGTGAAGAAGCTCTTTGAGAGATTTCTTTGTAGTTATTTGTGCAAAGAAAGATGAGAAGAGAGGTTCTTTATACTTCTAGACATGGTTTTTAAAACCGATTTGGAGAACAAACCCTAACTGGTTCTTAGGTTAAGTTGTATGACCGTTCAAATCAAATGGTTGGTCCATCCTCACGAAAAAATAAAAATATTTAAAAAATAAAAAAATAAATAAAAAAATGTTAATCCATTGAATGGTTTGAACAGTTCAACTGCCCAGGTCAGCAGTTTGTTGACCAAATCAACGTTTTTTGCAAACGTCTGGTTTTAGAAAAAAACAGAACCAGTCACCTGACTAGTTCCCAGTTTTTCCGGTCCGACCGTCTGGTCCAGTCTGATTTTGAAAACTATGCTTCTATAGACCGGGACAGAGGAACTGCTCCTCACAGAGCACGCCTCACACCGACCACACAGCATGTTTTAACCGTGCATTGGGAACATCATACCTTGGGTGCTATGCTTTTGCTTTTGTTTCTAGCTATTTGAGTGCTATGCTTTTACTTATAGCAGTTTTGGTGGAAACCAAATCAGCCCCCCACAACATCCCACAGCACATCCCCGTGTGTATTGGGAATATCTCCCAATGATGATATCATCCTTCTTGGTATTATTATTGGGAGATATTCCTGATACACGGCGGAGATATGCTGTGCGAAGTTGTAGAGGCAGTTTAGTGGGGGCTGATTTGAACTTTTGGTTGGCTTTTCTGGGCGATTTGTACTTATTTTTCACTGCTCCCTCTTTATAAATTTTACATATTAATTAGCAATAAAAAAATAAATAAGGAACCCTTTTCCTAGTTAAATTTATATTGTAAAGCATAACACGTTAGAAGTGAAATCATACCTTGGCACCCATTGGAAAGATAAGGATTCCCTTGATAACCGTCCACACAATAGCAAAGATATCCAGGGCCATTAGTAGAGTTAGAACAGTAGGTATTCTCCCCACAAGCATAATCGGTCTTGTCACTTTGTGCTTCCTCACAAGTCTTATTCCTAATTGCCCAGTCGAGAACTATCGGAACTCTCACCCCAACATTTACAAGATATTCCTTCTCATTTCTTAAATTCCATAGGTAGGGTGCATTTGAAGTGAACCAGCTTTGGTCAGAGAGAAAAGCGTAGCTGCATTTGTTGATATTCCAAGTGTAGGCATAGTTGGTTCTGTTGTCATACATTTGAAGCTTCAGAAAAAACGTATCAAGATGATTTGGTATTGCAGTTTGACAACAGCCAATGCCACTACAAGATAGGTCCGTCGATTGCATGCCATATGGACAGAATGAAATGCATCCACTCTGGAACTTCTCAGCATAGAAATCAGACATGATGCCTAGTGTGTTACATCCGATAGCCGTGAATCTGTTTCTGGTGTTGGAGAATCTGTATGCGTTTGGCAATTGGATGTTTAGACTGTATTCCTTTAACCTTCCGCTATTTTCCTCATAACAACGGATAGCAGCCAGCATGGACAAGGTCAGTTGGCCTTGTAGTGATATATTCAAAATGAATCTCTCAGCATCCATGAAAAAATTATGGCCATACAATTCCAGTTGGGGAGGGTCAGTGGCATTGTTGCAGAACAACTTAAATTCATCTCTGAAACAGGATGGATCATCTCCCACCAGACCAAATGGGTAAGGGATGCTAATATTCCCACATTTGTTTTGGCAGCCAGGTTTTGTCCAGAAGGATGTCGATGCTGTTATTGTCAATATTATAGATCACCGTTATTCGATGTAGTAAGTTGCAGTGAAGCAACATGCAGTTCAAATAGGAGGAGAATGTAAAAGAAACTTGTTCAAAGAAATAGAAAAAAAAAAGAAGAAAATTGGATGATAATTCACTAATATGAGAAGACTTATAATGCGAGACAATAAGAATGGAGGTTCACTCACCTAAAAAGAGAATTCTCTCATTTCTCTAGAGAAGCTAAAGGCTTCTCAAAACAAAAGAAAGAATTTCATCCTCTGGTTTGAGATCACAAGGCTTTATATGGAAAACAATAACTAGCAATTGGGGCATTTAATGTAAGATTAACCCTTCAAGCATTTACTAAACCTAGCCCAAAGAAACCCACTAACAAACAAACCATTAGAAGTCCACTAAAGAAACCCACCAACCATTAATAAGTTTAAATGCAAGCCCACTTGTCTCCTCTTTTAAAACGATATGGTGCTTCTCCGGAAATGGACTTGAGTTGCATCCAAATACAAAGTATTTCCTAATTTAAATACAGTACCTACTGCTCCCTGCCTCAACTTGAGACAGATAGCGGTCAGATTCACCCTGACCCGCACCCAACCCAACACTAAATCAAGACACCCAACAATACCCAACCAACCCAATGGGGTTGGGTCAAGGAAGGCTCTCCGTTTAAGCCGACCCAATGACATTATTCCTAGACCAAATTTAAATTAGGCAATATTTGCTATTAAAATTTCAAGCAAATCTAGTAAACTCATACCTTGGCATCCCTGGGGGAGATAAGGATTCCCAAGGTAACCTTCCATACAGTGGCAAATGTATCTAGAACCATCGTCGGAGTTCGAGCAGTAGGTGTTGTTCCCACATGCATAACTGGCAGTTCCTTTTTCGCATGTCTTCTTTGCAGCTGACCAGTCGAACACTGGAAATACAAAATAAGCCCTCTTGAAAACCTTCCTTTGAACAAATTGATAACTTGGATGTTCTAATATCATTTAATAAATAATCTAGTTATAAAAGATCAGGTGTTGGATTGAGTAGACTGTAATAACTTGAATGGCTAATTGATCCGATTATGCTATCTTTTCTATTTAAACAGTACTGAATCAAAAGAGATCTTTATAACTGAATTCCTACCTTTACATCCATCAGGGAGATAAGGATTCCCTTGATAACCTTGCATACAATGACAAAGATATCCAGGGCCATTTGTGGAGTTAGTGCAGTAGGTGTTACTCCCACAAGCATAGCCAATCATTTGGCTTTGTGCTTCCTCGCAAGTACTCTCATTTCGAATTGCCCAGTCAAGTACCATCGGCGTTCTGAACCCAGTTTGTATAAGGTATTCCACGTTATTTCTTATGTTCCAGAGAGGTAACATTTGTGAGGTGAACCAATCCTGATCTGACAGAATGGCATACGCGCATATACTGATATTCCTTGTGTTGGTGAAGTTGCCATAACTTCCTATATGTATGACTAAAGAACTCAGATCCTTGGGTATCGTGGTTTGGCAGCATCCAAGGCCAGAACAAGATGACCCCGTAATTGTGGTATCGTTCAAGCATGATGAAGTGCACTCGACATAGTAGACCTCCTGGTTGAAGTCGTACAAAATGCCATACATATCGCAACCAATACCAGTGAATCTGTTTCTGGTGTTGGATACCCTGTAGGTATCTGGCAGTCTAAGAGATATGTCATATCCATTCAAGCTTTGGTTCCCTCCCATGTAACATTTGACAGCTGCCCAAATGGAGGTTCTAAGCTGACCTTGCAACGATATGTTCAGAATGGGTAGGCCGCTCTTGGTCCGTAAGGGAAAGTCACTAGAAGTGTTGCAGATCAACTTAAAATCTCCATTGACGAAACAGTTTGGATCATCTCCAATGCCAAAAGGGTAGGGGATGCTAGTGTTCCCGCATAGCTCTGGGCAGCCAGGCTTTGTGTGAGACAATGTCGATGCTGCTGCCTCTGCCTTCATTACCAACATCCCTATTGAGATGAGATAAAGCAACATGGGCCAAAGCATTTCCTTCTTACTGTTCGTCAACAAGATCATCGTTTTGTTCCTGCACGAAAGAGGAAAATAAAGCTTTTCGTTTAATTACTGGACCTCGCAATATGGACATAAGAACGGGCCGGACTGTAATATGCACGTTAGGTAAGCACAACGAATGAACATGTAATAGTGTGTCATACATGTCCCGAATTAATGCGCTTTCATCCAAACGTTTAAGTTTTTCTTTTTTATTATTTTTATTTTTAATTATTTTGACAAAAATAATAAAATAATGAATAATTACTGTCTAACGGAACAAAAATCATGCCTCAAGAGAAAGAAAGAAAGAGAATTATAACAACAATAACAACAAAATTTAATAAAAATAATAATAATAATTCAACCAATTATGAAAGGTAGGGACAGCCTATAAATTTTCAGGCCTGGGCCTAGGGTGGGTCCAAAACTTCTAAACCCATCAGATCTGGTTGGCCCAGTATATATGTCTTTAAGCGCAGGTGCCAATCCGGGCCCATCCTGGCCCATGTTCAACATCACAAGCACAGTGTAAAATACAGCCTTTCCCTACTTTTCCGTTCCTCGGCCTTTTCCTTCAAACCAAACACAACCTACGGATTCAGGACACCGCCATACCCAGACTATCTAAGAATATTAAATTATTATTGCGCTAACTTTCAATTGATTGCATTATCAAATTCCTTTGTTAATTTTTATACCATTTTTGCATATTGCATGGTTCATGAGATCTGATTTGATTTTACTTTCCAGTTTCATAACATATCAACTGATCACGTTGTTTGGAACTTACCAACCTCTACAGCAAAAACTTTAGTTTCCAGTTTTCGTAAGCCCATTGTTTTCAAATATATATATATATATATATATAGCCTGCTTGCCTTTCACAAAGCTTGTGAAAATAATAGAAGGATGCTTATACAATTAATTCTGTAAATTCGAAGTGCAATACTTGAGCCGTATTTATTGTTGGATTTTAATCTTATAAGATATTAAATCCAATAAGTTTGATTGGTCAATTATATAAGAAATTGTACCTATACATTTGATTGAAAAATTAACTTTTTTCTTACAAAATTCAATTTTGAACTTGTCTCACATTGAAAAATTATAAGCTTTGTTTTCAGTATTTTAATAGGAGCTGATTTAAATCCTTATAAATAGTAGAGGAGAATATGGGGGTTTGATACTGCGCAACGCGTGCGCACGTGTGCGGCGCAATGAGGCGCACTTTGTGCGCACGTGTGCGGCGAATGGCGGCTTTAGTTTTGGTGCGATGCTGATTATTGATGAGATCAACGGTTATGATTCGATCAGGTGTGGTCAAGAGACACAATTCAAAGTTAACAGTCATTAACTGTTAACTACTTTTTAAATAGTGTTCAAGGTGTCTTCTTTGAACCAGTACCTACTTTTTCTTCATACCTTTTCATAAACTATTTAAGGAGCATGAATCAGACTTCAAAAGTACATATTTTCAAAATTCATTTTCTCTCTCTCTCAGTCCGGTCTGCTATAGTCTCACAGAAGGTTTCTTCGGAGATTCTTCAACTTTGTTGGTTGCAGATTCTCGCCTAAGGTTCTGTTGTATCCTAGGAACGGATTTGCCTGTAACCCAACAGCAAACTCAATGAAACTGAGTGGGAACAAATAACATTCTAAAGATAGTATCTCTAAAGTTACAGTAACCCCATTTTCCTACATCTATTAGCTAGCTTTTATAGACAAAACTGCACGGAATGAAATGCATTAAAAAGCTACAATGATTTCAAATACACGATCATTAGTTATTTAGTTCAAAAATGCATTATATGGTTTCAGTACCAACCATTAACGAACAAAGAAAACTTTAATTAAGCCCATAAAGCTAGACAACAAGATATGCATGCAGGCTATTTTCATCATTAATATAACTACTATGATCATGTAGATACCTACCTATTCAAATTTAAAATTCTGTATCCAAACAGGGAAAAAGAGTTGTTTGCTCCTAGAGAATGCATGCCACGTATATACGAGCCTAAGAAACACATTGTTTGAAAACCCTTCTAACTTTCAAGAAACATCTACATGCTGGAAGCTTAAAATCTGGATATGGAAAACTGAAACACAGATCAACAACAAATTAAACTAACCTGCAGGCCAGGGCTTCTTTTAGGCTTCTTTTCTTATAGGGTTTTCGAAGAGCTCTCATATCTAATATTGATTTCTTAAAAGTCAAAACTGGTAGGGGAATTGAGGTTAGATTTGGGGGAGTATTACCTAGAGAATTAGTGATTCGATGTAGCAAATAAATAAATAATATATATTAGTGCTTCTAAGTTCGATGGAGGTGAATCGCTTGGATGGTCCAGATCAGCGTTTGGATTTTGAAAATTTTATCCTTGTCAACAATTAGATATTAGGACAGTTATTGAACAGTCCCAAACAATGTATTGGATGTTGATGGATATACGGAAACCATGGGCTTTCGTAATTCATATAAGAGGCAAGAGCAAAGCTTCCTCTTTTAAGAAACTCTGAATTTATCAAGGGATACAAATAAATCTTACAGCATACATCGGAACATTGTCATCGGAGTCACAGATAGGGGACCCACCTCGACTGCCTTGAATGTTCTGTACGTTTGCTATTAGATTGATTTGTATACATGCAATGTTTCTTCACTTACTTTTTTAAAAATAAATTTTCAGATTCCACACAAGACGTGATGTCATAAACTTGATTCTTCAAGCAAAAGTAACGATGAGAATTTGAACCAGGAAGTTTTCTTGGTCAACAATTAACCGGTTTAACCTAGTGTTTTAGTTCAACTTGTCTAATTAAACCACCCAAAAACTGGTCTCATTGGTCCAACCAATCAGTCCGGCCAACAACAACTTTAGCTTAAGAGGCTGGGAGTGGCATATAAGGCGCTCCAAAGTCAAAAGCCTCTTGTATCCACCCATCCAAAACCCATATTGCAAGCAATATAAAGATATAATATGTCTGGCTCATTTGTTTAATTACCAAGGTATCCTTTTCAGATGTGCGAGAAGGCCCATAGGATAGGAATGGGTCTGTTCAAGAGTTATTGCTTAATTTTATGACAAATTCAATGGTACTGAACCATGTTTTATAATACTATTGTATCGAAAACACTGTGCTGTGGCACAAAGTATAATGTTTTCTTGGACATGGGGCCGTGGCTTTAAAACTCCTTGAGGTACATAGGTGTGCAAATTGGTTAAATTTGGATCACCTCTGATCAGATTTTTCGATTGTATCGGATTTATATTACCCACTATTCAATCTGATGTGTTATATATTTATAAATATAAATATATAATATATATATATGTTATTTATTTATTTATAAATATATTATTTATATTGTATTTTTATAAATTTGTTATATTATTTATTCTTTTTATAAAAAATATGTGTATATATATAAACATGATTTTTATAAAATGTAGTTACCAATTAATGACTATTAATTTTGAATAGTGCCTCTTAATCTCATCACGGTTGAAACATCAAAAGTCAAAACCGCTCTTCTCAAACCACACGAGGTATGAGCAAAGTGTATCTCCAAAGTGTCTCATTGCCCTGCACACACGTATGCACATGCATGTGCACGTGTTGCATGATAGTAAACCTCTATACTCTCCTCTTATATTTCTAACAAATGAAAATAAACTCATATTTAAAAACTAAAAATAAATTTAATAATTTTTTAATGTATGATAATTTGAAAACTGATTTTAATAAGAGAAAAAACGGGACAAAAAAGAGAATTGATGATATATAGATTCAAGCTTTTGACACCCACATTTATGAGGTCTACTATTTTAGCAAGGCTATCAAGTCCTAGTTTTGGCTCCATTAATCTGGAATCGTCAATGTTAAGAAATCCCAATTGTTAATTAGATTCCCACTGTTTACTAACCATCTCACCCCTTGCAGAAGAACTTCTCACCCAATAAGATCACTCCTCTAGTCCTAAGGGCCTATGGTAGGCAAGGAATCCCTAAGGATTTTCCATGCCAATTTTGATAACAAAGCTAAATTGAAAGAGTAAAGGTCCATAAAACTTATTCCACCTTCAGCTTTTCTTTGAGAAGTCTTATCCCAACTAACCGATTTTACAATTCCCCACTACTTCTCCACTAAAAGGCTCTATGCTTCTTAACCAAATCTATGCATAAAGATTTTACTGAAAGGAAGTAGAACATAGTATAAGTAGAAATGACATTAATCATTGCTTTAAGAAGATTCTTTTCTTGCAAGTGATAAATACTGACTCTTGAAACCCAAGGTTTTTCCGTCAATACTATCAATTAGATGTTGAAAACATTCTTTGATTGACCTCAATAGTACTAATTAGGTGTTGGATCTTTTATTGTTTTAATGAAGGCAATGACCATCTCTATCTTTGGCATGGGATGACGCAATTTAATTGCCATTTCCTGTTACTTATATGTATCATAGTTTTAAAAAGCGACCTGAAAATAGAACTGATTTGGCCACCGGTTTTTGAGTCGACGGTTTAACCATCCAGTTCAAATAGACGGTCTGTTCTAACAAAAATAATAAAAAATAAAAAATAAAAATGGTAAAAGAACATTGAATGGGTCAATGGTTCACTATTCGGAACAATAGGTTGTTGATTGATTTAACGGTTTTTGGTTAGGGATCGGGTTTGAGGTAAAACGGAACCGGTTGTCTGAACAGTCCGATCGTCTGAGTCAATAACAGTTTGAAAACCATGATATGCATAATCAAGAAATGTCTCCCTTGAGTTTTGCACTCATAGCTTCTAGGTTAGCTTGACCTAACACTAATTCCATATTATAAAAAAAGTGGTATAAAAAAGTTTTGGATACTTTTCCCACAAGTTCTTTTTTTTTTCTTCCTTCAAATTAGCAAACTACGTCCTAGTGCTTCTCGTCAAGCTTTTCTATAACTCCCAAGTTGTGTACCCGTTTCACTTTTCACATTTTGTCTTTCAACTTTCCCTACATCATCTTCTAGTTGGGTTTGAAATATAAGAGGTGGCATGGAACACAGGTTCTTATTGTCACTAAACATGATGGGAAGAGGCTAATATGAAGACTACATGTGAAGGTTGAATGTAGTTTGTGGGATAAGTTGAGAAGCTGAATTGGTGAAGACAAAGGAGTGGTGAAATAGTTGTGATGGGTGCAATAGATGTCATAAAGGGAGGAGATGCAAAAGTAGGAAAGAATATCGGTGTAGTCAACTAGGTCACTATTGTTATAAGGAGAGGTAGAGGTGGTATTGATTGGGACCATTCAACAAATATGCATCAAATTGAGTTAACACTTCATCAAATCTCTCTTGATGTCTAAGATATTCATTGTATAGGATAAAGGCCAGCACCCTGGGACTCTATTAATGAAGAAGCAATCAAATTCATAGGCTGAGAGGTGTTAATAGGATCATTTTGAAAAGAATCTTGTTACATGACACGAGCAACTGATCTAGTCACTATCTATGAGTCACATGCTTAAAGTATGCTTTATACATCATGTTTGAACGAAAACAAAATAAAAAATAAAAAAAATCAAATAGCGATCATGGGGATGAGAGATATGGGGAATCAACCTCATTTACTCAAGTGTAGCTTCTTAAAAGACAATGTGTTACTCTCAGCAACTACGCCAGTATCATGGGCACTATGGTGGGTCTCTTCTCAAATGGTTGTTGGAATAGTTCTAATAATACATTAGTGATTGCGACATGTACCCAATATTAGTCAATAGGAAATAGTAGGTGTCCTGCAATGGCCATCAATAGCTTGTTCCTTTACCATTTGGCTACCATATTGGGATCCTAGTCTGAGTTCTTTCTTTCACTTCTCCGCACTAGGAATCCTAAGCTCATGGACTAATCATCTGGCATGTCGATGTTCATCTTTCTACAATGCAAGAGAGTTGCCCATTGTGATACCCAAATTGTAAGGGAAAATAATTTGATCCTTAAGCGGCATATATTACAGAAATGCGGCTTCTTCCAATGTCGGCCACATTTGGTTCTTGCCAAAACGGAAAACCATAGATGTAGGGTCCTAACTTTGAAACATTCCTTTTTACATTGGCCTATCAAGCTCAATAAGGGTCAAGTCCATGTCATGTGCCTAATGCATGGTTCCTATCAAGGCTACAACATCACTGACCATTTTTACGATGCATTGATATAGTTGTGGTGGCATCAAGATACTCAGACATCTACAAGAAGGCTTCAGGTGAGGGCATGATGTATACTCAGACATCACTGACCATTATTTCATATATGTTTGACTATTTAAGAGGGAAAAAATTAAATAACGTTATGTCTCAGAAGAAGAAACATAGATTTTTGGGATACAATCTCAAGGTGTGAACAAGGAGAGAACCTTCAACACAACCATAGGCATAATTCGTCCCCAAGCTTTGGTGCACAACCCTAAGATGATAAATAATTCGTGAACCTTTAGTGCAACCACAGGGTTTATTGGTCCCCAAGCTTTGGCGTACAGTCTTCAAATGGTGAATGATTAGAGAACCTTCAACACAGGTACAAGGTCCATTGGTCCCTGGACTTTAGCATACAACCCTCAAAGGGTAAAGGATTAAAGAACCTTCAGCGCGCCACTACAGGATTCATTGGTCCTCAAACTTTAGTGTACAACCCTTAAATGGTGAATGGTTAAAGAACCTTTAGTGCTGCTTGAGGGTTCCTTGGTCCTCATACTTTACAACCCTCAAATGGTAAAGGGTTAGAGAACCTTCAGCTGCCACAAGGTTCACTAGTCCCCAAACTTTAGCACACAACACAGTGAAATTTACACCAATCTTTCTTCCTTCTCTTTTTTCCCCTCTTTTATTTTTTAGTGATTTTTGGATTTTGATTTTGTTTGTTGCTTTTTCTCCCTCTCTTTTTTTTTTTCTATTTTGCTACTTTCTTGATTTTTTATTTTATTTTCCTTTCTTTCAAGATTTTCCTTTGAATTTTCTAGTTATTTAAAATTATCATTATATCTTTCATATTTTTATATTTTTTATTATTTTTACCTTTAAACTATTATTCCTTTTATTTATTTTAATCTTGCACCACTTCCGTTAATACTTGGACCATAGTAACCTTCCATCCTCCCCTTTCTTTCCCCCTTTTCTTTTTATTTTTTTCCTCTTTTAATTACCTTTTTGTTATATATTTTTTATTTATTTGTTCTTCTTTTCTATTTATTTCTGACTTTCTCCTTCTCTCTCTTCTAACATGGATTTCATCCTATTCCTTAATCAAAATAAAAAAGTTTCTTCTCTCTCTCTGTTTTTATTATTATTTTTCCTTTTCCTTTTTTTTCTACTTTCCTTTAGGTACTACTTTCTTTTCTATCATTTCCTAATTAATTATGCCAAGATCCTAACAATTTATCTTATTCTTTTATTTTATTTTTTATTTGTTCTTTGGATTTTGTGACATTTTCTAATCTTTTTTCTTTTCTTTTTGCACTTCTTTCATTTTTCTGTCCTTCTCTTTTCTTCTATTTTATTATTTTTTTATAGTTGTTTGGATATATACTTTTAT
Organism: Nelumbo nucifera; assembly: GCF_055504915.1. Classification (NCBI taxonomy): domain Eukaryota; kingdom Viridiplantae; phylum Streptophyta; class Magnoliopsida; order Proteales; family Nelumbonaceae; genus Nelumbo; species Nelumbo nucifera. The sequence goes on along the minus strand of NC_142653.1, from coordinate 48,645,338 downwards.
ATTGTTAGTGTTTCATATTTCTATTATTATCTTCCTTTCCTTTCTTTTTTTTCTTTTTTTTTATACTATTTCTTTTTCTCTCATTTCCTTTGAAATTAAATTTTGCAACACTTCCTAATTGATCTTTTTCATTTCTTTTCCTCTTTTTCTCTTTTTTTTTATGATTTTTTATTTTGATTTGATTTTTTCTTTTATAATAATTTTCCTCTTTTTTATTTTCTTACTTTTTTTTGGATTTTTATATATTTATTCTAAAATACACCCTGCAAAGAACATGCAAGCAAGTAAAGCTGAGATAGCTAACGTCCTAAATGATTAGGATGAAATATAGAGCGTGACACATGCTGAGAGGGTTTGACATCTTGACTCAATGGTTCCACAAGGTTGCTAGCCTTCTAACCTCTACCTATTGAACAAATGAGCATTTTAGATTGGTAGCTCATAAGAACTTTCAGCACGGCCAACAAGTACATTGATCCAGTGGCTTAAGCTTATAGCCTTCTCCTATAGCACAAAGTGATTCTAATTCTAATAAAAGATGATGTGTGTAGACAATGTGTCAGCAACCATACGAAGGGAGAAGCAAAGTATCAAACAATTAAGCAACAACTAACAAGAACGAAGCAATTATCATTATGAAATAAAGCGATAAAATAAAAGCATGCTCTTTTTTTACAGAAAAAATAAAAGCATGCTTATTCATAAAAAAGAACAATTCAAGCAAAATGGCCTCCATGTGGGCCCCACCTACCATCCAAGAACTCCATAGTGGAGTCTCCAATCTATGAGCATCAGAAAACTACTCATTTGAGCTGAGTTAAAGTCATCACCTCATTAGTCAAGCAAAACGGAGGTGATGAGACAACCTGACAATTATGTTTAAAATTGTTTTGGCTCGATAATGAGTTCAAACCCAAGGCATTAGTTAAACCAATCTAGGAGAGGCTTGGATGAGAGAGGGAAGGAATTAGGTACCCTTCTCCTATGATCGATAGGTGGGGCCACTTGAGAACCTAGATGATGTGAACATGATCAGGGTAGAAAAGATATATATATATATATATTACCATCACATTTCTTAAACATCCAACAGAATTATGATGTTTGGAATGGTTAAACAGTTCATCCTTATGCCTATAACAACAACTAGGAGATTGAAATTCCATATTTAATTTGAGTTATTGTATATATGATTGTTTTTAGACAATATTAATCATATGTTCATTTCATTCATATATTGTAAAACATTGTGTTTCTTTGGAAGATTCAGCCTCTCTACTACATAAATCTTTTGTCTAAGGAGCCATTTGATAACAACTAAAGTGGCATAATTGAAAAGCTTAATGCTTTGTCTTCCAAGGAGGTTGTGGGCTCCTTAATTAATAGCTAAAGCTAAAGTTCGATAGATCACCACAATATTTAATTTAGATTTTCCAAAAGTTAACCTAGTTGTCTCCATGTGTTAGAAAGATAATCAAGGGTTTCGTTAAGAAAAAAGAGATTGAATTGCATAATGTAAAATATTAATTTTTTGAAAGTTGTGACAGGGTAGACAAGCAAACACTTTTAGGAAAAACTACATATTATTTTCTTGTAAAATCTTTTGCATGGCTTCTGATGTGGCTCTTGATGATGGAGTTAAATCATATTATTATTTAATTTTTCTAGGCATATTTATATTGAACTTATACATGACATAATGAATAAACCAAACAAATATCACTGTGGATATGTAAGGTAATAATATTTTCCAGATAAGATGGTAAAACATCAATCAACACATGTTTAGAATGACGTATAATTCTTTGAATTATATAATCTAAGAAGCCTTAATTTATAATATATGCATTTTATCATTACTTTGACCCATAAAAATGAGAAATGAGTAATAGGTAACTTGTAGAACATGTCTTGAGCATATCTAATAAAATTATGCAATACATTGAAACATTATTTCTTTCTTGCTACAACAATTACCTAAGGATGGGTACTCTTCTATCAGAAAAGGTATACACCGACATGTATCAACATAAGAAGTTAACTTATCCTTTATCCAGAACAATAGCCTCTTTTTAGATATGGTTCATCTACAAATGTGATAAAACACCATTTCAAACACCATAAACATAAAATGTAAAGAGGGCATGCACTTATTAATATAACATGTGTTAGACCATCTCAGCGAGGAAATTTCATTGACATTGTCTTGCTGCTCTCCATGCTATGTTGCCCAGATGCATTATAAGGGTAATCACTTAATGATATAGGATAGAGGTCTGAGAAATTAGATAGTAAGTGCTCACTCTCTTCCTGATGAGTTGGTTGAACCCATGGATGTGTCTCCCTTCTCAACCCTTCTAGTTCTTCTGATACTTCTTTCATAGTGGGCCTTTCTTCACCTCTTACACTAAGGCATCTTTTTGCAAGCTCAGCAATTGTGAGAAGTTGTTCAGAATTTCCCTCATTTACAAATTGATTCTCAATTAATTCAAAGATCCGATTCTCTTTCATTGATGAAGTGAAATATGTAGCTAGATTTCTTTGTTCTTCTGATCTTTCAAAACACAGGGGCTTTTGACCTGTTAAGATCTCCACAAGAACTACTCCAAAGCTATAAACATCGCTTTTCTCTGTTAATTTACTAGTGTGGAAGTACTCTGGATCCAAATACCCTAAAGTTCCTTGTACTAATGTAGTTATTTGAGTTTGATCCATAGGAAGTAACCTTGAAACCCCAAAATCAGAGACTTTTACAGCATAATTATCATCTAATAGTATATTCGCAGATTTGATATCTCTATGAATGACAGGTATAGAGGCTGCAGAGTGTAGATAAGCAAGTGCATCGGCAGTTTCTGTTGCAATTCTCAACCAATCTTCCCAAGAAATCAAGGGAGCCCCATGCTTTTTAGGGATGTGGTCAGAAACAGTTCCATTGGAGATGTATTCATAAACCAATAATGGAACTTCAGTTTCTAAACAACATCCTAAAAGCTTTACTACATTTCGATGGTTAACTTGTGAAAGAATGATAACCTCATTTATAAATTGCTCAATTTGGCCCTCATCTACTATTCTGGACTTTTTAATGGCTACTACTCGATGATTTGGTAGAATGCCTTTATATACTGTGCCTTGTCCTCCTCGCCCTAGGATGCAATCTGCATCATAATTATTAGTTGCCAACTCTAGCTCTTCTGCTCTAAAGATCTTTATGAACTCAAAACCACCTTCATCATATGAAGATAATTGTTGTTGTAAAAGAAATCCCCCATTTTGTTCAAAGAATTTTTCTCTTAATTTCATGAGCTTTCTTTTCCTTACGAAAAAGTATAACCAAGAAATAATAACGAGGAAAAGTAAGATCCCAAAGCCAATACCTGCATGCCATGTTTAGGGATTATTAATACATCCATTACAAAAATGGAAGAGAGAGTGAAACAGAAACAGTCAATATCACATGATCGTTTGTTTAGTTAAGTGATAGCACATATAATTGAAACTGAATTGATATATAATACTTAAAGATGTTGATCTATATATATATATATATTGGTACTTTTTATGTGAGGTCATTTCCATCTTCGAGAAAAACATTGGCTATTTGAAAAAAGAAAACACCTTAAGCTGTTTTGGAGGTTTCTATATTTGGCGCATAATCCCATTCAATTCTTTACTTATCTTTTGACAAAAAAAGAATGTCGGTTGCAAATACTCTATAGCCCACAGCCATGTTAATATCTCATGCACGAGAATCTTTAAAACAACCCATGCTGTTTTGCCCAAAGAGCCAAAGTTTTTCCCCATCTTCCAAAATATTATTCGACATGGTTATTGAATTAATCTCTTATAAGACTTTGTATTAGATTTTGTACTAGTTAAAATATATGAAAATGTCATAAATATCTTATAATCATATAGAGTTACTTAGATTTAGGCCCCGTTTGCTTTTTGGTAATTTATTTATCTGGGTAAATGTAATTATCTGTGTAATTTTTTTCTTGGGAAACACTTACTCAGGTTAGTGTATTTACCCATGTTCTTTTATTTTCCAAGCAAAAAAGGAAATGACCATTTTAACCATAAAAATTCATTATTAAAAGGGTCATTTTTGTCCCATATAAGTGTTGGAAACTTTTCCCCCAAGTGGGAAAATTATTTACCAACCTAGGTAAACTTTCTCTGGTCCCCACATAAATAGAAAAACAGAACATAGGATTCTTGGTCAATGGGAACCAATATCCCATTTGATTCCCATTGACCAACTTTCCCCCCTCTTAAAATCCCAAAAAAGAATGCCCCCTTAAAATAATATGAAAATTCATTTCTGTACTAATAAATATATAGTCACGATATTTTTAAAATTCATGAGTTTATGGTATGATATACCGGCTCTATGAACTTTATGGAAATCTATGTGCACGTCAAGTACTGTCTTGTCCATTATAAGTTGGCATGAGCTGAAGTGCAAACATGCAATTTGATAAAAATGAATTGATTGGTTGTTCTTTCTTTCTTTAATTATAGCTATTGGTGTATCTTTAATTGATAAAGAAAATTTCTTTCTCCTGGTTTAGCATGCATACAATGTCGTGCCTACATATTTTAAAGTAATTGGATGAAAATAGCTGGTCAAGATATACAGGTTGGTGCTAATTATAATTTATAAAGGGATTTTTTTTTTCTTTAATGGTTGTGTTAGGAGTTTTTGAGTAGAGAAGAGTGTCATTTCTTGTTTTTGGACCTTCCAGTAGTGTCTTTGCCTTTGAGAAAAGCTTATGGGAGTAGGAAGATTTTCTCTAATGGTTCTTGGTAGCTTATTTCTCAGGATGTTGCTCAGAACTTTAGTAGGTAGAAAATTGGGCAGCTTAATCCTGGAAAACCTAGAAAAGCTTAGGTCCTGTTTCCCTTCGATAAGTTATTTACCCATGTTTTCTTATTTCTCAAATAAATAAAACAATGTCTGTTTTAGCCATAAAATTTCGTTATTATTAAAATAAGCATTTTTGTCCCATCAAAGTGTTGGCAACTTTTCCCAAAGTGGAAAAGTTATTTAACCACATGGGAGATTGGTATCACCAAGGGAACAATATTACCTAGCCCCCACATAAATCTAAAAGAAATAATAAAACAACATGGGTCTCTTGGACAATGGGAACTAAAATCCCATTGACCAACTTCCCCCCTCTCAAAATCAAAAAATACTTACTGGGGCAATGGGTAACTGTTTTCCAGGAAAGACTTACCCATCAAAGTGTTGGCAACTTTTCCCTAAGTGGGAAAGTTATTTAACCACATGGGAGATTGGTATAACCAAGGGAACAATATTACCTAGTCCCCACATAAATCTAAAAGAAATAATAAAACAACATGGATCTCTTGGACAATGGGAACTAAAATCCCATTGACCAACTTCCCCCCTCTCAAAATCAAAAAACACTTACTGGGGTAATGGGTAAGTGTTTTCCAAGAAAGACTTACCCTGGTAAGTACATTACTCATGTTTTTTATTTCCTAGGTAAATAAGACAATGACCAATTTAGCCATAAAAATCAATTATTAAAATGAGTGTTTTTTGTCCCATCCAAGTATTGGCAACTTTCCCCCTGTGGAAAAGTTAATACCCACTTAGGAGATGGCTATCACTTACCCAAAAAATAAATTTTCCGTAGGCCCCACATAAATCTGAAAAAAAAATCATGGAGTTCTTGGTCAATGGAAAATAAAATCCCATTGACCAACTCCCACCTCCCCCACCCCCCACCTCAAAATCCAAAAAACAATGCCGCCTTAGAGCTAAGAAAATGGAATGGAATAAATGGCATCTTGCTTTTTAATTTAAGGACGAAGTTATTGGAGCAATGCACTTTGTTTTTTCATTGTTCAATAGGCAACATCTAATCACTATCTTTATAGATACTTATGGGCTGTCTTGATAGGTAGAAGAATGGTTGTGCAGATAGTGGGTTTAAGTTTTTGGCAGTGGAAAATGTTGAAACTCTAGAACTAGGAGGAAATTGTTTTTCCCTCCATGGATCTAGAACTCAATGGCACCAAATTCACACCCTCAATCAGTTTCAAAATGCACCCATGTCTCAAATGTGTGAAATTTTCAAAATGAAAATGGAAAGAATTGAACCATGACATTTTTTTTCATGCATACTGTCTTGTTACCATTAATACAATTTGTGTTCATTTATTTTTTGAAGGCATTTATGTTCATTTGTGAATCTTAATTTACATATTATATTAATACACATGTATTTTAAAGAATAGAAAACCTCTGGTGCTGGAAAGACATGGTGTCGAAAGAGTTTTGACCAATCAAAAGCCCACAATTTTGATAAATAACAACTGATTGCCTATCATGTTTATGATTCCAGTTTAATGGTGAGACATTTTTCCGATATCATATCTTTTCCATATCATAGTCAATCCCTTTAAAGAAAATGTGTGTTAGGAGGTTTGAACCTTGAGCAATTGCTTTAAAAACTAAAAAACTAGCCATTTATTCATCACATTTAATCATTACATTATTTGTATTATATTATTTATAATATTTATATAACATGTGATATATATGTGCCATGTCATCATAGTTTGACCTCTAGTTTGAGTGTGGATGAATCTCTTACCCATAAACCTCTACCCTTTTCAGTTTAATGTTCAGTCTTGTTCCCTGAACATTATCTTCAATAAAAGTTAGTTGAGATTGTCATGGTATGAACCAGTAGGCCCTAAGTGGCCTTAGTTCGTGGTGGAAGGACCAACTAAAGACAATAAAATGCTTCAGACAGAGTAGAAATACCTAGGTTCTTGTTTCCAGTTGTGATGGCCTTAGTCCAATGGTGATCATGATGAATGGCAGAGCTTTGTTGATAGGTTGGTAAATGATTAACCTCTATAATGTGCTATTTTCTCCCTCCCAGTTTGTTTTCTGTTTTTTTTTTTTATTGTGAGGCCAACACCATTGATTTATACCCTCTCAATTCATTGAAGGTTGGGCATGCTGTCCAAATTTGGAACAAGTGCATTTTTGACGTAAAAAAGGCAGTGCTGAGTGGTGTGGCTCCAACCTACATCTGAAACCAATCTGTTACCCTTTGGTGAACCAAATTGTAGTCTCTATCTCATACTTGCTAGGGGTGAACATTTTCCGATAAAATCAAAAAATTGGTTTGGTTTTAATTTTTTTTATTTGGTTACTTCGATTTTTAATTAATTCGGATCGATTAATTTAGTTTTACAAAATTTTGGTTTTGGTTTTAACTTTCAAGTTAAGTACTTCCATTAACTAAAAAAACCAAATTAAGCAAGGTTTGTGTTTGTATAATATATATTAATATGTTGATGTATATTAATATTTTAAAGAAATTCAGTTTTAATAAACAATCGAACAAAAAATTATGGTTTTAGTTATTTCAGTTTCAATCTGATTTTCCATTTCAAACATTGGTTTGAAAATTTTGGTTTATTCAATTTAATTTTTAAACAATAAACCGATTGCTCACCCTTAATATTTGCTCTCTCTTCTAATGATACCGTGTTTACAGTCCAAAGGGATAATCCCAGTGAGAAAAGTTCAGAATATGCTCAAGCTTGACTTGGTACCCAAGAGTGGTGGGGGGAACTGTTTGGTTGGTTGGTTACCGGATAAAGATATAGACAAATCATGTTGTCGAATACCACAATAAGGAAAGAAACTACTACCTCTGGATTGGTTTTAGAGGTGTGCACTCACCTTGTTTTCAGGGTTTATCACACACTCCATTGGGTCAAAGAACTAAACCAAGTTTTTAAATAAAAAAAGAGGAGGGTTCAAGACCAAAGGTCAAGTATTTCAAACTGGCACATGAACATGAACCACTACATAGAACAGGCATTAATCTTTGGAAAACTCCTTAGAGTGTCTTTCACACTTGGATAAGTGGATTAGTGCACAGATGTCTCAGATACAAAGAAGTTTCAATAATGAAGTCCCGCCCTTTGACTCACAATTATAGTTTGAGACTTGATTCGGATCTTGAGAGAATTAGTTTGGATTGGTCCTTTGAAAGCTTAGGTTACCTCCTCTTGTAGAAGATTCAAAAAGTTAGCGGATTTCTATGACGAGGTGGTGGTGACGCCAAACATCAGGGGAGTTTGTAGTAATAGAGATATGGGTAGAAGAGGTAGAGGAAGATCCATGACTGTTAGGTAGACAACTCTGGCTGTTTCTATATTCCTGTTTAGGTTCATGTTGAGCTTTTCGGTTTGTAGGGTGTAATTGTTTTGAGGGGCATGTTTGCTTTGGGCATTTGATTAATTCTAGATTTATTTTACTAGGCTTAATCCCGATTCTATGTGGGATTAGGGGTTGCAACTTGAGCTTGTACCGATCCAACCTGTAGGCTTAAATGGGCTGGCCTTAGATTATCAGTTCTTGAGTTGGACTCAAGCCTAAAAGTTCAGACTTCTTAATATTTTGGGTTAGGTAGTCCGGACCTGGCCTGATCCTAACCTGATTATATATACATCTATATTCGAATACATAGATACATTTGCATGCATACTTTTTTTAATAAACCATACATATGTTCATACATGCATACACACACATATATGTATATGCATATCAATTTTTAGTGTGAACTGATTGTTCAACCCAAGTTTGGCTAGGCACCCAACCCAATCCAAATGCATCAAATTTTAGTATGAACTAAATTTGAATTTTTAATTTAAACTTGACCTCAACTCAAGATTTAGGCCCAATTCTTATGATTGAGCTTCGATTTAACTAAAACCTAGCCCAATCTGCCCAACTTGCACCCCTATATATGTGGGATTGGGTATAAGCCCCATAATGGCTTTTATTTCCTTTTTCAGTTGAGGCATTGTCTGTGTACTGTTAAATGTATACATATTATATACTTTATTTTAATAAATAATACCTTACTATTTAAGAAAAAAAAAAGAGGATTACCTAGAGTGACCTTAATCACCGGAAAAACTTTGCTTTTCGGCGTGCAGCCTTTCCCATTCTTTATACCATCACCATAACTATCCTTTGGACATGAGCAGTAGTAAGATCCTATAGTGTTAATGCAAATACTTTCACATGAATTGACCTTCGGATCTTCACACTCATTTACATCTAGGGAGGCAGAACAACATAAACAAAGCATTAGTTCAAATATTACTTTTCAAAAATTGCAAGTTAAAACTTAAAATAACATCACATCACATATATATACTAAAAGCTAAATGGTATGGACAAAGCAACAGTTTTACTTAAAATGGAATCCTAACACGTGAAATTTATAGGAATTCGTGTGAAATATTTTGCTACTATTTTTGGCACCAATGGTTCAAGTCATGTTCATGAGCACTTACTAAATATAGGAATGCTATTATTTTTCACGTTAATTTTTTTTTATAAACTTACCAAATCTGAACCTCACTACCCACAAATCTAAACTTACCAAAAACCAAAAGCCAGGGGAATAGAACTTGATAAAACGAAGTAGAGAAACATAAACAAACACTACCAAACAATAGCTACTCAATTCGAGCTTCTGATAACCAAATAAAAGGGACAGGGTGGAGAGCAACGAGATCAGCTATTGTTTCAGCAGTCTGGGAAGAGAGGAACACTAGGATCTTCCAAGGAAAAGGAAAATCAAAGGATGAATTGGTAGAAAAACATAACCACCGATTTCTTAAATTGGCTGAAAACATTGGATCTGTTCAAGGTTTTTACAGTAGATGACTGAGGTTGGAGTACAGTAGCAGGCTCCTCTTCCTCATTCCCACTATTCATGTAAGCTGATCTCCTCCTCAACAGAATAAAGCTAAATTTTGGTGGTAGTTCTGTAGGTAACCCTGATCTCCAACCACCTTGATGATTGAATCCTTCCCAAAACTTTTGACTTTGTCTCATCCCCTCCTCCTAGAGAGGACGCCTTTATACCTCTGACATGTACTCAAATCAACTAAGTTTTGTCCCAATTATATGGGGTCAACTACATTGGATCTGTTCTGTCATGCTACTATGTTCAGTGCTATATTTACTGTTAAATTGTGGTCCATTAAATCATTTCTCTACTTCAACCCATGTCCTTTTTGGTCTGCTCTTTAGCTTTTTCTAGACACTCCAACTTGTAAAAATCACTCACTGGTGCTGTAAGCAGTTTACAACACAGACATGGTACTCAATTTGAAGTCTGCATATGAATTGTTGTTGTTGTTGATAAGCAACAGAAGTGATTGTATTAATAAATTTAAAATCTCCTGATGGCCCAATTCATGAGTGGCATGCTAGATAATACACAAGATGCAAGACAAAATCAAGGAAATTACAAATTTACTCATAGCAAAGGTAATCCCCATTCTAGACTCTCCTTTACAACCCCCAATCAAGTACTTAGCTCATTGCAACATAACTTCAAAAGGTCACAACCTGGTTTTTTTGACACAAACCTTTATTATTCTGTTTTATTATTTGGTTGTAGATGACAATAAGGCAGTTCATATCAGATATCCTATTACAACCTGTCTGACTTGAGTTCAAACCTCATTCTTGTTGCCAACGAGTTCTAAAAGCTAACAATGCAAAGCTACCTGGGTAAAGCAACAAACCAAAACCTATCATGCTACAGTCTCAAATTGATGACAGTAGACCAATTCATCAAAGTAGTTCAAGTCAAGTGATAGTGAAACCTCTGTTCTACTCAACTAGCATGCAACAAATCAAGATTGGTGCCATGGGATTAATGCTAACATGAAATCATCTGTTCTACTCAACTAAAATGCTAAATTAATGCTAACCTGAAATACTCTCTATTTTACCAAACTCACAAAGGGGGATAGACTGATGTTGCCATGGGATTATGTAGATACAAGCAAACTCAAAGATGATAAACTGACCCAAGTTCTTATTTTGATAATGGGATCTTCACCCATCTTGAAGGGAAGAAAAAAAATGTTTAGGGAACACAGAAGAAGATTTCTCTTGCAAATTCTCGTAAAAAAGTAGGATATACTCAAATACACCACAGAAATCACATCAGCGCCCCACAGGCTCATCTCAATGTGCATTGGGAACATCTCTTCTACTTGTCGTTGAAAGAATGATGTTTATTTACAATACACGGTTGGAATGTGATGTGGGGCATGCCCTGTGGGGCCCCGAGTTTCCAGAATGCAGTCCTAAGAATAATTCAACACTGTAAGGGTGTTAGGTGGGGCAGGGGCTGAAGTGGAAGCTAGGGCGACCAAGCATGCCTTCCTGGAAGTTACCCATTACCTGAAGGACCAGATTACCCATTTTGATAAGCACCGGATTGGTGCCATTTTCTTATTTTGATAAGGACCAGATTGGTGCCTTCTTAAAAATCTACTCAAACCACTGACCCCAAATTACCTCAAGGACCAGAAATCTAGTTAAGGATTTAGAAAATTAAAACATGGAGGGTACTCATTCAAATTTTCCACAGCTGGGCATGATAATCTGGAATAAAATTATTCAAATTTAGAAAGACTTTAATCTGGAATAAAATTAAAACCAGTTTGACTTAAATCAAAACAAATAGGAATTGCTAGACTTAGTTCAACAACCTCTGAGTTCAAAGGCAGAATATGAATAATAAAGTTTTTAATGAGGAAGTGACGGATAATAAATAGGAACAATAAAGTCTTTCAGTTCAAAACAACCAGTGAGTAAGACTTTAAGGAGGGAGTGAGGGATAATAAAGTCTCAGTTAAGCAACCTCTGAGTTCAAAGGCATCTTGATGGGTGATCTTCAAATGAACTTGTTAGAGATCTTGCGTTCATCTCCTAGACCATTAAGTATTATTACCAGAAGCTGTCCTATACCAGAAGTGTTGGAGTTGAAAGTAAATTTTGATGGTAGTGCCATTGGTAACCCCGTTTCAGCAGGGGTTGGTGGTCTGTTCAAGAAGAGGGATGTCAAAATTTGGTGGGTTTTTAGTGGTCCGATATAGGGGTGTCAACGGTATTCGAAAATCCGATTTTGAATTCGATATTCGACATAATCGAATCGAATTTGGATAATTCGAATATTTAATCGGTCGAATTTGGATATCCTATTCTTACTGAATAGTTAATCGGATTCGAATTCGGATATGACCTGATTCGATTCGATAAATATCCGAATTCGACCGATTATTTAATTCTTATATAAAATATTTTATATAATATATATAATAATTAAGTTATATAAATAATTTATATATTTATTAATTAGCTAAAATAATTAATTAATCAAATTCGAATCGAATCGAATATTCAAATATTTAATCAGATTCAAATTCGGATATTAATTTTCAATATCCGTCAGATATCAAATCGAATTCGGATATCAAATTTTCTAATCGGATTCGAATTCGGATATTGCCTGATCCGATTCGAATTCGATCCGTTTACACCCCTAGTTTGATAGGGGCATCTCACTCAACAAAGGCTGAAATTCTAGCTATCCTCACAAGTCTCTGAATTGCAAAAGACAAAACTCTGCAAACACAATAAAATGGTTAGGAGAGAAGGATGACCTTGGAGGTTAGCCCACTATCTGACAGAGGCCAGAGACATCTTGGGTTCCTTGCATGTCAACCTTAATTGGGTTCCTAGGGAACTAAATTCTATAGCTGATCAATTGGCAAAATTTGGATATGCTAGGCATGGTTGTACAGGAAAATAAAATATACCTCACCTAGCCTAGGGTTGTTAATGGCCTCTGAAAGTCTGATGTCTGTTCTGATATCCAATCCAAATATCTTGGATTAGGATTATGTGTTTACACAATCAGATTGGATCTGGATTTTGCAATTTGCATTACTGGATGTGGATTTAACTCCATCCAATCCAGTTAAAATCCAAATTCGATTATATTATAATATTCATTGATTTTAATATATAAATTTAGATAGTCATATTTGAAATTATAAAATATATAATTGTATATTATATTATATATGAAAATATATATAATATATTTAGTATGTCATATTTATATGAATTTATTAAAAAGTCATCAACTTTTTAAATTTTTTTTTGTATTTTAAAAATTAAAGCAGTGTCAGATTAAATTTGAATCTGATCCAAGTTCATTAGGATTCAAATTCGAACCCAGGATCTTCAAATCTGATCAGAATTCGGATTGGATTCAGATGTCATTTTTCAATATTCAGATTGGACTCAGATATTGTTAAATGCAATCCATTTACAGACCTCACCTAGCCCACTACTCCTGATTTACTGATTATCTATAAGTGGGATCAAGTGCTGGATCTGCAATTGAATGCACATCCATCAAGCAAGCATGTAAGTATGGTCAGCTACTAATAAATAACCAGCAGGTCCAAATGCATTTTCTGCAGCCTTGGTTGAAGCATTTTATTGTGACTGACCATAAAATATACACACAATTCCTATAGTTTTAAATTCAAAAGACCAAATCATCTGGTCTTTTTGATTTGATCACAACAACTAGGGTTGTAGACATGAACCCCCTCTTGATGTGCTCAATTGTTTTAAAGTAAACTGCTAATCATACTTGTCAACACATCAGGTGATTCTGGGTGACAGTGGGGTACCTAGTTGCCCAGGTGGGCTCCTAGGCAATGCCAAGATGATAATAATTTTATAAAATAAAGATCTAAGTTTTTGATATATCACTAGTTTTATATACCATTCAGCATACATATCATTTGAAAGAATAACAATTCTTGTGATTAGGGTGCAACCAAAGCATTAATGTGCAAAAATCATGCGACTATTTTACTTTATAAGAAGCTTACTTTCCATAATTTTTATAGTGAGGGAACCTCAATTTGTACTAAATTTAATGCTTTCATGGCCTTCAGATTTTCTGATCTCACAACATTTTGGAAATAGTGGTTTAGAATGATAACCAATGTTTGTTTGATATATTCATTGAGAAAATACCCACACCCTTGGCAAGTTGGCATCTAGCAATGTATCTTTCAAAAAATAAAGAAAACAAATGTTGGCATGAGCCTTTCCTTTTCTTAAACATTAAAACAAGGCAACAAGTGTACCAACTTCATTGCTAATAAGGGTATCAATGAAGAAAACTTCTATGATTATAATACCATCAATGAGTTTCCAAGCATGGGAATGTTGCTACATGCTTAAAGAATACTTTGGTATTCCGTCTATTTGTGTAGGTCAATGGTCTTGTTGGTTTATGATTGGTTTTTTTTTCTATATTTTAAACCATGTATTAGGTCAGGATGAGAAAGTTAGGTTGTGTGCTCTATTTTTGGGTGAGGTGCTTATTACTCTGATTGCCTCATCTGGACTGACTCTCTACAAAACTCTATTGCCCTGCTTATTGAGGCTGAAGGTTGATAGATATAGTCAATCAGTTGTAATTGAGATTTTTTACCAATCAGAAAAATAAAATTAGGGGTGCAACTTGAGTGGGGATCAAAAACACTTTATAAATCTTATTGAGGCTGAAGGTTGATAGATATAGTCAATCAGTTGTAATTGAGATTTTTTACCAATCAGAAAAATAAAATTAGGGGTGCAACTTTAGTGGGGATCAAAAACACTATAAATTGAATCCTAATGAATCCTTGGCTACTTTCTACAGAAAAAGAAATTCCTATGAGTTGATAGTAGTGACTGTACCCACTAGTGAAGTAGAAAATTGTCTAGTTTTTTGTAGTGAAGTAGAGAAAAATTATTGCCACTTTCAATTTTTATTGTGTTTTCACCTATAGTTTCCCCACCCAATAGGGCTTTGCTTACAAGATGATGATAGTAAGGGAAATCTATGAGTCGAGAAAATAGTACATAACTAGTAAAGAAGAAACCCCAATAAAATGTTAAATAAAAAACTCTTTAAGAAACCTAAATTCTCCATCTCCAAAAATTTGAACATGAAGACAGATATATATTCTTTATTCCTCAAATGATTTCTTTATGCTTTGACATACCTACGTTTGAATTTGGCTTGACCTACTGCCGTGTTTATGCTTCAACAATCCAATATGTCTTCTATTTAGGGCTTCACAAAAGATTGGGGTACCAACTAGAGGCTGATGGATGAAATTCCTGCATATGAGGGGAAAGAGAGGTGAAGATATATAAATAAAGATATCTCATAAGAAAAAAAATATAAAATCAGAAAGGAGAGAAGATGAATATCATTCGCACAAGTAGGAATGGAGTACCAGGAACAAATCTTCTGGCTTCAACCCAAACCCTCTAGTTTCAAATCTTCAAATCTTTATTCACAAATTTGTGGCTTCAAATCCTTCTCTCTGAGCATATATTCACAACCGATCCACAGTTATCTTGAAATCTCCACTCTCACATCCACAGTTCTCTTGAAATCGAACTCTATGCATGGATTCTCACAGTTCTCAAATGATAAGTTAAATGGAGGAACAAAGATATGGCATCGAGATTCAAGGAAAGGATGATTTAAAGTGAGAGATATTCATCATTACGTTTAACGAATCCCTCCTTTGGCGCGACATAGCTGTTTTGGCGGGACCCCTGTTTCACTGGTCAATTGGTTATTATTTTCTTTTTTTTTTTTCAAAGTAATAACTGCCGGGACTCATCATTCGGTTACATTATATGGCCTCTTAAAATTTGACCGCCGGCTCCTACTCAAAACGTGAGCGGGCAAATTTGTGCATTGATGTTGTTGGGATTTGTTGGCATGGCACACGACCGCCGGATACAAGCCGCCGGCTTATGGGAAATTTCTTGTAATGTAACCAATTTTTTCAAGAATCTGTGGTGCTACAAGTGCGAAAGGTGCAAGATGGATTTGGAGAATATGAAAATGAAGGATTCTTAGACCATTAAAAATTATTATTCTAGATTAAGAGAAATTGTCAATCAATTAGTGTGTAGAAAAATATAATCCAATAATAACCACTATTGAGGTGACAAAAGATATCACCACTCTCTTAGTGACAAAATTGGTAGGCTCTTTAGAAGCTTATGAAAAAAGAGTAAGTAGGTGTAATGAAAGCTCTATAGAGAACACTTATCAACCCAAGCTCAATATAAGGTCTCAAAAATCCAAAAGAGGTGAAAGAGAATTTAGAGAAAATTTCGAAAAAGATGAAAGTTGTAGAAATGAGAAAAATGGAGGAAATATTAGGATAGATAAAAAAAAGGAAAATATTTGCCATGCCATATTTGCAAGAAAACTAGTCATCTTGAGAAAGATTATTGGTTTCAGGGAAAACCATAATGTCAAAATTGTAAAGAAATTTGGTATGTAGAAAAGGATTGTTGTCTTAAGGAAAGACAACAAGTTAATTACTCTGAAGAGAACGATAAAAATAATTATCTATTCTACGCTTGTCATGCTGCTTCAGAAGTGAAGGATGATACTTGGTATTTGGATAGCGGCTACAGTAATCACATGACAGGTAATGAGAAGATCTTTAAAGATATAGGAAAGTCAGTTAAGTCACAAGTCACGCCTAGCAATGGAGAATTATTAGAGGTCGAAGGTAAAGGACCTATCATTATTAAGACAAGGAATGGGATACAATTCATACAAAATGTGTGTTGTTAGTCACAAGATTGAAGACAAATCTATTAAGTGTTGGGCAAATGGTGGAAAGAGGATAGTCTTTGCTCTTCAAAGGCGATTCATGCATGATATACAACAACAAAAATAAAAATTTGGTGATTGCTAAAAGTACTTCATAAAAAAAAACATGATGGGGAATCTTCTATCCATTCAATTGATGAATGACATATGTGAAGGATACTTGCTTGGTAAGCAAAATTGAAAATTGTTTCTATCAAGCAGTGCATGGAGAGCCAAAGCAATCCTATAGCTTGTACATACAAATGTCTGTGGACTAATGATAACGATATCCTTCGAACAAATCAGGTACTTCATTCTCTTCATTGATGATTGTAAGCATCAGAAAATGGGCTCACTTGTGACTTGGGCTGGAGACCGAATCACCACCCACCAAGTAAATGAAAAAGAGGTGATGCAACCTCTAGGATTTACATTGGAAAGCACTTTTAATTTATTAGTGACTTCAAAGCCCGAGGCATCGACTAACCAAATCGAGTAAGACTCGGATTGGAGAGGGAAGAGATTAGACACCCCTCTCCCGGGCCCAATAGGTGGGGCTCACATGGGATTCCAAATAAGCCAAATTAAAGAAAGTAATTCAATAACTAATTAAGAGCAATTAATAATCAATAATGTTGAGCGAAAACATGAGCAAGCCACCACAAGAAAAAAAAACTAACTAAATTATTTTATTTTAATTTATCTCCCCTTTTTATTTAATTTTATCATTTGTATATATTTTTATGAAAACCATTTTTATCTTTATTTTTTTATTTTTCTATTACCTATTTTTTTTATTCTTTTAATTTGTATTATCATTTTTTTTACTTCATTCCACTTTCAGTAACATATCCTCTCCTACCACCTAAGTATGTCCGAGTTGGCTGCCTAATCCTCTCGATCCCTTTCATGCTGCTGATTCTATATAGGGAAAGATCATTTCTATGTTGTTACCTATCTCCCATTGTCATCCCGGTTCCTCTTTTTTTTTTATTCTTACTCTTTTACAAGAATGATCTGGGTGGTTATAGTCGGTGTATGTGAAATCTTTTGTCAGGAGGAAATTAAGCTCAAACACGACCACCAGTGTGCCTAAAATCTTTTGTCAGGAGGAAATTAAACACACACGATTGGGCCAATTATTAGACAAAATAAAACAGATCTGGGTAGACTTCCAGACTGACGAATCAATTCAACAGAGCTCCGTCATCGGTTCCGACGGTTCCGATGACTTCCCAGACTCTGGTCATTCATCATAAAACATAGGTAGAATGAAACAAGGAAACAAGAGAGCCATATAAAAAAAGAAACATAGAGGCATATCATTACGATAATGATAGGAATGGAGTAAGTGAAACAAAATCAATTAGTAAACACTGGTAATGATATATGAAACAGACTTCTACGGATTACCTTACATGATTAACTTCTGTGTAAGTAGAATAAAACAAGAGAAACTCATTGAGGAACAATCAGAAATTACAGCTAGAGAATTGTAAATCAATCTGCTGAGTGAAGAAATGACTAAACATCAAAAATCAACAATTGGGAGAAGAAAATATGAACCTAAAGGCATAAGCTTTAGTTGCATTTTGTCTGTAATAGAACTTGGTTCGATGGTTATACCCATCACCAATATAGACGAAGGATTCAGTACATTACCAACTCACATTGGAAGTCTCAGTAACAGAAAAATGAAAATAGTAATAAGAAGAAAGAAGAAACGAACACCTTCGAAGTAAAAATAAAAAGTAAAATAAAATAAAACCAAGAACAGATCACGACAACAAGATTAAACTGAATGTAAATGATGAAAAAGGTGCTATAGAAAAAACACACCCATCTTGCTTTTTACAGAGACAACTCAACATGGTTCATTGTCGTCTCTGACCTGCGATCGAATATTGCATCTAAGGAAGGGAGGGTGGGTTAAAACTAAGAGAAGAGTAAGGGATTACCAGAGGAAATTACTTCGACACGAACGAGTATTTTGGCCTGAAATCGGCTGGTGCTACTGGCAAAGACTAGCTTATTTAAGTGTCACACTATGTTTGAGGAATTAGTGCTAACGACGAAAAACTGAGGAGGATGACTTGATACCTCCTGAGAGATGATGTTGAGTCACCGAAAAGAGAGAGTCATGAGAAGACCTTGCCGTTTTTTATTCACTGCCATTGTGATGAGTGAAGTAGGGGATGAACAGCTTCTTGCCCCTTCCGAGCCCTCCCCCTCAATTCTCCTCCTTGTTTTTCTGCCAAAAATGAAGCACCCAACACCTCTTTTTAAAGAGTGTCCAAGGATAGCTTCATGAATTTTTAAAAAACTAGGGTGAAATTGGTGGTTTTGGGTATGCGAGTCAAAGAGGGATTAATGGGTTAAACCGGGGTTTGGTGCAATGATGGGTGGCTCTGGTTTAAAGAAAAGTGGAGGATTGAGATTGGTTCGACCAAAAAGAGGTTTTTGTGCTAGTAAACTAGCGAGCTTGATGGAAATGGAATCTTTTCCGATGGATGGGTAAATTGGAGGTGTTTTTGGTGAAAATTGGTAGGGTGAGATTTTTGGAGGTCCTGAGCCATTTAGTGGGGTTGGATTGGGCCATATAGGCCAAGATCGGACAAATTTGGAAAAAGGCTTGCTTCAACTAATCTAGGGATTCAAAACAGAATCTAGGTATGATCAATGGGAAAACAAGGTTTGCTTTGGATGAAATTTCTCAGGGTAGGGTTTTTGGGTAGTCTGAGATGATTGGTAAAATCAGATCGGTCAAATGTGTTCCGATCAAAAGGACTTGGGATTTGGCTGATATAGTGCCTTGAAACAGAATCTTGGTATGGCAAAAGGTAAATGGGGGGTATTTTGGGGAAAATTGGCAAAGTGATGTTTTAGAGTGTTCGGAATCTGATGGTGATGTCTGATTAGTCTTGGGGGTCAAGATCGTAGGAATTTAGGTTAACGGGATATTTTATAAAGAAATCTGTTTAATGGGCAGACAAATGGGGGAATCTAGCTTTGAAACTTTATGGGTAGGTGTTTTGATGTGTTCAAAGTTTAATGGTGTGATTTGATCAGTTCAGATGTATCAAGATCAAGGGGATGTGGGTTCTGAGTGTTTAGGTTAATGAGATTGGATGAAATGGAATCTTCGCTTGATGAAGGGGTAAATGGAGGAATCTTGAGTTAAAATTTTATAGATAGGTATTTTAGGAGGTCTTAGGTCTGATGCTTATGTCTAATCTAATCATTGAGGTATAAGTGGGGGCCAATCGGGGCCATCGGATAGGTATCAAACAAGTTTGATGGTGAATTTAAGGGTTTTTTGGTAGAACTCGGGTTTCTTAGGTTTTAGGTGTTTCGGAGAGGTCCGAAGGGTTTGATAGGGTGTTTGGGGTGAATTAAAGGTTCAGACGATGAACTAAGTAAAAATCAGGTGCTAACAATGATTATACAAGAATGGCGTGGGTTTATTTTATGTATGAAAGGTCAAGAGTCTTGAAGATTTTTAAAAGGTTCAAGAATTTTGTTGAAAAACAAAGTGGCCAAAGCATAAAGGTGAACAAAAGTGATAGAGGAAAAGAATATACTTCTTATGAATTTGACAAGATTTGCAAAGATGATGTCTTGGAGCATTACTTGACCATCGCCTACGCTCCAAAGCATAGTGGAGTTTCAGAAAGGAAGAATAGAATAGTAATGAAGATGGAAAGATCAATGCTCTTGGAACAAGGCATGCCTAAGATTTTTTGGGCCGAAGCAATATATATTGCAGTTCATCTACTTAATAAATGTCCAAAAGGAGCAATAGAAAACAAGACTCCTATATAAGCTTGGAGCAGAAGCAAGCCATCGGCACAACACTTGAGAGTTTTTTTTATGCATTTGCTATGTTCACATTCCAGTAGGAAAAAGGAACAAGCTAGAAGATAAGACAAAAAAGGGAATATTCCTGGGATATAGTATGCAATCAAAAGACTATAGAATTTATAGCCTAAAGAGCAAGAAGCTAATTATTAGTCGAGATTCGAGATGTAGAGTTTGATGAGAATGCTACATGGAACTGGAAAAAAGAAAAAGTAGAGATACATAACATCATGGTACCAAAAGTACAAAAACTAAGGCCTTTTATTAATGAATGAGAAGAAGGATAAAAAAGTCCTCAATCTACAACATCACCATCAACTCCATCATCAGCCACAATACAAGAAAACAAGAAGAGTTATCTCTAGAATTGCCACCAAGAAGGATGAGGCCACTTAGTGTTAGACAGTTTTGTATGCCCTTAGCTCCAATCAGTTTTGATGTACTTTTGACATTTAGTGTAAATGAATAAAGTGCATTTTGTATTCATGTTGTCTGGTATGTTTCTGTGTAAGACCCTTAAACTGGACACTTAATGAGACTTGTGTTACTTTATAATCTTCACAGCCGTTGGATAAGTCTGGGGAGATTTATCCTGCTAAGGCTGACACTGGTGTGCTGCCAAGTGTTGGGGTGGCCTGTCTCAGTTGCCAGGGTGATTGATGAGCAAAACTGGAAAGTTACACCTGACCCGTAGACTCGATTATGATATAGCACTAGGTGTCGGATTGGGTTGTCTTTGATATACCAATCAGTGAGATCCTTAGTGGGGGTCAAAACCTGGGTATGTTGGGACAGTCTGAGAATTCATCTGAGTGGGTGATCATAGTGACAGGATCAGCCCCTTTGTCGGACAAAGGTAATGATCGGGGATGCACTCTCTCTGATGGAAACCAAACTACTGGTAGTTGATTTCAATCGTTGGAATTTTGTTTTGCAAAATTTACATATAAGATATATAGATATATACGGTTTCAAAATTTTTTCAAATGGTTTTAATTCCCGGGATCCATATGACCAGAGAGTGCAACACTGTTCCTTGCAGCCGAGGGAGAGAGGTCCTCTCTTGTCGGACAATGTTTGATCATTATGGGCTGAGAGGTTAAGTGTAAGGCCATTTAGGGTTATACCTGATGGGCTAATCTTGCATCTGCTCACAGTCCCTGGGTTTTTATAAGATGGCTTGACCCAGGGACCACTTAATGTAAGTGTTGGGCACATAGAGTCCATGTGATGGGCTCAGGGGGTTCACTGGGCTCTCCAGTGAATTCGGCTATGCCTTGTAACAAAGGCTGGGCCGAACCCATGTAGCTGATGTGTAGATCAATGTTTGGGTCCCACGCCATACAAAGAAGCCCAACTGGGCAGTAGTTTGGAAGCCTGTTGAGCACTTAATACATATTGGGCCTAAAGCCCATATCTAACTGGCTGATTTAATTACCCACTTAAAGGGGCGGATTTGAGATTAGGGCAAGCCAAAGGATTGGGTCTTGACCCTATCCATTCTTGGAGGCCAAATTCAAATAAAGATTTGAATCTGGTAACCATCTGATGAGATCAGGAGTGGGCTGACCTAATCTACAGATAGGATTAAGATAATTCCCTATCCAAATACAGATTTGGATTGGGATAACTCCTAATATGATTAGGAGGTTTCTTAATCGCTAAGAAAGAGGAGAAACCCTAATCTTGAATTACAAGAATTCGAACCAAGGATTTAGCAAAAAAATCCTCCTGCCAACTTCATCTCTAGAGTCCTCTTCCAGCCGCCGCCATTCACTGCCTGGTTTGATCTCTCTAAGAGGGAAAGATCAAGAAGGTGTTCTTGATATCAGTCTTTGCTGAAAGGCTGATTGTGTATGGTGCTCTTCGCTTCCATCGAATTCTTGTGAAGAATTTGGTTTGTAGGATGAACACTACTGGTTCTGTTCCAGTATCTCTGCGTCATCTTCAGTGGGAGCAGATCTTGGGAGTATTCTTTGGGCGTGAACACCGACGTTGGGAGATATTGAGTCTCCGTATTAGGTATAACCCTTCCCTTTCTCTTTGGTTTAGATCTGGTTCGGATTTGGTTCGATTAGATCCTTGAATATTGTATTCTAAAATCAGGGAATATGATTCCCAGTTGGAAGGGAGGAGAGAAAATTTTTCAAATTCGCCCACCCTGTTCCACTGCATTCTTGGCATCCATACGATGGATCTCTCCTTCCTTTCAGTAGTATCAGAGCATAGGTTCGAATCTTGAACCAGGAAAATCATATCTGAACCTGCGCAAATGGGTATAAGTTGTTCTACCTGGATTTGCGCAGATTGTTGCTTTTATTCCAAGGAATTGTTTCTGGATATGGGAGATTGATCTGAAATTAATTTTTGTTAAATCTGAAATTTATTTCGAACTGTTCTTAATTTATTTCTTGATTTAAATGGGTTGTTCGTACATGGAGATCGAAGTGCAGATTTGGCGCAAATAATCTACGCAATCTTTTTTGCAGTTTCTATTCTATTCGGTCTGTAAAATAATTTTTTTTTTTATTTTTCTAGACTGAATGAATAGGATTCAATCAAGAATGTAATTAATTAATAGAAATTAGGTTTCTATAATTCTTTTTCTTGATTGAAGATGGTGGCGGCGCTAGAGATTTGCAGATCGTGTTATCGCATTCTGCGTTTTGTAGTTTATGAAATTGCAACCCTTGATTACTAACCTCTGTTTTGCAGGTGGTACGAATAGTCCATATCTGATTTGTGATTGTCTAAAATCAAAAATATTAATTTCAGATCTTTCTTGAATTGTTTCTTGAATTAAAAAATGGTTTTGGACCGTTTTCGGACCAGATTGGACCAAAGTTGTTTGGACCGAATCTAGGGTTCAAACAGGGCTGTTCTCAGCCCTGATTTCTCCCACTTTCAGGTCTGAAACTAATCTTTAATTGGAAGAACTAATTTGACCCAACCTGTAAAGCGTAGTTTTAAAGAGTTAAAACTGCAAAAGCCAATTTTGTGTAAAAGCTTTATGGGCCGAACTGCTAACTGCTATTCAGCCCATATACCTAGATAATGTTAATTGTTAATATTATGGATTATAAATGGGCTTATTAATGGGCTTTACAGAAAGTAATTGATTGGATCAATTCTTCCATTACATGCGATGTGTGGATGTTTGATGTGCTGCGACCATGGGCCATAAGCCTGAAAAGGGACACGTGCGGAAACCCTAGCCGAATTGGGCCATTACATAAGTTAGTGGCTCTCGCGCACGCTATGGCTGAATGCACATCATTGCCATGGTGTTCCTTACGGTCATTGGATGACCCCTTCCTTTCGTCGTGGGCCCCATAACCCTGAAAAGGGACACGTGCGAAAACCCTATCCATATTGGGCCACCAGAAATCTAACTTTATGAAAGTCAGTGGGAGCCACTTTGTTTTGACCTAAATTAACTTGGGCGTAATCACTTGTTCCTTTCAGTAATATGAGTGCATGTAATAAGGAGATCCATATGATGGACTCTCTAAAGGCCTTCCGTCATTAGCACGATGATGGGTCCTTCAGTAATGAAGAAACACATCATAAAATTGGGCTATCCATTTGCTGTTGGGTCTACCAAAGTGTTTCATAAGATGATAGGGGCGTCATAGACCGATATGGGAGGGGCTTCACCAGAAAATGGGAACTTCTCACGGTACCTTGGTGTAACCTAAATATGATGGGTGAGTACTCACTGGACAGAAAGGTTTATCCTAAAATGGCTATGAACCTTGTATGACAGAAGCTAAAGGGAAACTCATATGATGAGTGGATATGATCCGTCACAGAGAGGTAGTAGGGTTATGCGGTTGAAACAGTTGGTTCCACGCACCCTATGTGATTTCCCACATTTCAAGAGACATTTCGTCGTCTCCGTCACCGAGATAGGAGGGAAATGTCGGAGATGAACAAATGGAAATGGAACATAGATTAAAAGCCATATCTATGTAAGTAACATGAGTCAAACTAAGGTTATGGACTAACGTTTTGTTGTTTTACTAGAAAATGGAAAACGAACAATTTGCTAAGTTGCTTGACGGCAGCAAATTTAAGGGCCCAAACTATGCCGACTGGTACAGAAACCTTATGCTAGTCCCGACTTCAGAAAAATTAGATAAAGTGGCAAAGAATCTTGCACCGGATCGTCCGGGAGACAGGGCTTCGGAAGCCTGTAGGAGGGAATACCAAGAGTGGGAGGAGAAAAACTCCCAAGGCCATTGCTATATCATAGCCTCTTTAGATAATCCGATACAGAGGCAGATCGATCAGATCGAACTCGCCAAAGACATATTGGATAGTGTAAAAACTATGTATGAAGAGCAGAACCGTTCTACTCGCCAAAAGGTCCTGAAGCAGTTCATGACCGCGCAAATGACCAAGAGGCAGCAAGTTCATGACCATTGTCTCCGGATGATGAGTTACATAAACGTAGAATTAGTCTTTAGAGAAGGAATACTTGTACTTAAGGATTGACTTTATGTACAAAACTTAAGAAGAAATTTGATTTCTGTTTCTAAACTATGTACGGATGGATATACTGTCTGTTTTAGTAATATGATTACTATTAAAAGGAACAATAAATTCATCGCATGCGGGGAACTGGAGAACGATCTCTATGTTCTACATCCTTCTCTAGAAACTAACTTAACCGAAACTACGTCGGTTGAAATTACCAAGAAAAGGACTCGTGATATAGTTAGTCCCACGTGCTTGTGGCATTACTGACTTGGCCATATTGGTATTGACGGAATCACAAGACTAGTAAAGGATGGTCCTTTGGATTTTCTAACCGTAGAAGATCTTTCCACTTGTGAGCCTTGCCTCCGAGGTAAGATGACAAAATGACCATTTAACGGTAAGCCTGAAAGATGTAAAGGCACGTTTGACCTTATACATACTGATGTATGTGGTCTCCTGAGTGTTAGGACTCATAACCAACACGTGTATTTCATCACCTTCACCGATGATTACTCACGATATGGTTACGTGTACCTAATGAGACAGAAGTCCAAATCCTTTGAAAAGTTCAAGGAGTTCAGACAAGAAGTCTATAAACAGTTAGGGAGAGAAATTAAGGCCCTTCGATCAGATCGAGGTGGTGAGTATCTCTCCGACGAATTCAGGAACTACTTGAAGGCCAATGGGATAATATCACAGTTAGCTCCTCCTGCAACACCACAACTTAACGGTGTTTCGAGAGAGGAGGAATAAGACATTGTTAGACATGGTCCGGTCACTTCTCACACGCTCGGAATTACCCACATCCTTTTGGGTATATGCATTAGAAACTGCAATCTACGTGCTGAATCGAGTTCCAACCAAATCGGTTCCGAAAACTCCATACGAACTTTGGACTGGAAAGAAACCAAGTGTCGGACACTTGAAGATTTGGGGTTGTCTTATGCACGTTAAAAGAACGAGTGCGGACAAGTTGGAATCCAAGACCAGCCATTGCCTATTTGTAGGCTACCCAAAGGATTCGGTGGGTTATCTATTCTATGACCCAAGTGAGCGAGAAAATGTTCTGCAGTTGAAATGTCCAGTTCTTAGAAACCGATTATATCCTGGACACCCATCATCAGAAAATAGTTCTTGATGAGAGCTCAGGAGCAGTGGGAGATGTCCCACAAGTTCTAGGTAGTGACCAACCTAGAAGATCCACCCGGGTATCCAGGCCACCAGTCCGTTATGGTTATGACCAGGATAGTTACTTGGTGGAAGCCTTGACTAGTGAGGAGGATCCCGTGACTTACGCGGAAGCTATGTTGGACATAGATTCCCAAAAGTGGGTGGATGCCATGAGAGCCGAGATGGACTCAATGGAGGCCAATGGAGTCTAGACTCTAGTAGATTCGCTCTCCGGGGTAAAAGCAATCGGTTGCAAATGGATCTTTAAGAGAAAGAAGGGCCTCGATGGCAAGGTTGAGACATTCAAAGCTCGTTTGGTGGCGAAAGGGTATACTCGGAAAGAAGGCATCAACTATGGCGAAAGGGTATACCCAGGACTCCATTGGTCTCCATTGAGTCCATTTCAGCTCTCATGGCCTCCACCCACTTCTGGGAGTCTATGTCTAACATAGCTTCCGCGTAAGTCACGGGATCCTCTTCACTAGTCAAGGCTTCCACCAAGTAACTATCCTGGTCATAACCATATCGGACTGGTGGTCTGGATACCCGGGTGGACCTTCTAGGTTGGTCATTACCTGGAACTTGTGGGACATCTCCCACTGCTCCTGAGCTCTCCTCATCGAGAACTATTTCCTGACGATGGATGTCCAGGATGTAATCAGTTTCTAAGAATTGGGCGTTTCGACTGCAGAACACTTTCTACTCACTTGGGTCATAGAATTGATAACCCACCGAATCCTTTGGGTAGCCTATAAACGGCAACGGCTGGTTTTAGATTCCAACTTGTCCGCACTTGTTCTTTTAACGTGTGCGGGACAACCCCAAATCTTCAAGTGTCTTACACTTGGCTTCCTTCCGGTCCAAAGCGAATATGGAGTTTTCGGAACTGATTTGGTTGGAACCCGATTCAGCATGTAGATAGCAGTCTCTAATGCGTATCCCCAAAAGGATGTGGGTAGTTCTGAGCGAACGAGAAGTGACCGGACCATGTCCAACAAGGTCCTATTCCTCCTCTCTGAAACACCGTTGAGTTGAGGTGTAGCGGGAGGAGCTAGTTGTGACACTATCCCATTGGCCTTTAAGTAGTCCCTGAATTCGTCGGAGAGATACTCGCCACCTCGATCTGATCGAAGGGCCTTAATTTCTCTCCCTAACTGTTTCTCGACTTCCTGTCTGAATTCTTTGAACTTTTCAAATGATTCAGACTTATGTCTCATTAGGTACACGTAACCATATCGTGAAAAATCATCTGTAAAGGTGATGAAGTACACGTGTTGATTCCGTGTCCTAACACTCGGGGGACCACATACATCGGTATGTATTAGGTCAAGTGTGCCTGCAGATCTTTCGGGCTTACTGTCAAATGGCCGCTTAGTCATCTTACCTTGGAGGCAGGGTTCACAAGTGGGAAGATTTTCTACGGTTAGAAAATCCAAAGGACCATCCTTTACCAGCCTTGTGATTCGGTCAATACCGATATGGCCAAGTCGGTAATGCCGGAGGCACGTGGGACTTACTGTATTACGATTCCTTTTCTTGGGATTTTCGACCGACGTAGTTTCGGTTAAGTTAGTTTCCAAAGAAGGATGCAGAACATAGAGACCGTTCTCTAGTTCCCCGCATGCGATGAATTTATTATTCCGTTTAACAGTAATCATATTACTAAAGTAAACAGTATATCCATCAGCACACAATTTTGAAATAGAAATCAAATTCCTTCTCAAGTTCCGTACATAAAGACAATCTTTAAGTACAAGGACTCCTTCTTTAAAAACTAATTCTACGGTTCCTATTGCCGCAGCTGCAACACTTGCAGTCGTTCCCAAGAAGAGTGTCACTTCATCTTCACTCAATCTTCCGCTAACTTTGAACCCCTGCAGTGAGTTACACGCATGAGTTGAAGACCCGGAGTCAACACACCAGGAGGAGATCTCCAGAAACGAAAAAGGCTGAACTGTTTTTCTTTTCTGGAGAGTATGAGATCTAATCTCAAATCGCAGGAACCCTTCTTGCGATCTTGCTTGGTTCGAAATCTGATATTTCTCCCTCTTAGTTGGTTCGAAATCTCCTCCTTTCTTCTTGATTAAGAAATCTCCTCCTTAGGAGTTATCCCAATCCAAATCAGTATTTGGATAGGGGATGATCTTAATCCCTTTCCCGGATAGAGTTAGCTTACTCCTGATCTTATCGGGGAGGTTACCAGATTCAAATCTGATTTGAATTTGGTCTCTAAGAGTGGATAGAGCTAAGAGCCCAATCCTTTTACTAACTTCAATCTAAAATTCGCCCCATGGATGGGTGATCATATCAGCCCACCTCGAAATGGGCTTTTGGCCCATTAAGTGTTCGGTGTTTAATTAGCTTCCAATCTGCTGCCCAGTTGGGCTTCTTTGTATGGCGTGGGACCTAAGCATTGATCTACACACCAGCCACATGGGTTCAGCCTAGCCTTTAATACAAGGCCCAGCCGAATTCACTGAAAAACTCAATGAACCCCTTGAGTCCATCGTATGGACCCTATGGGCCCAACACTTACATTAAGTGGTCCCTGGGCCAAGCCATCTTATAAAAACCCAAGGACTGTGGGCAGGTGCAAGATTAGCCCATCGGGTATTATCCTAAATGGTCTTACACTTAACCTCTCAACCCTTAATGATCAAGCACCGCCCGACAAGAGAGGACCTCTCCCTCGGCTGCAAGGAACAGTGCCGCACTCTCCTCTCACATGGATCCCGGGAATTAAAACCATTTGCAAACATTTTGAAACCGTACATATATATGTAAATATATTAATTTTGCAAAACAAAATTCCAACGATTGAAATCAACTGCCGGCAGTTTGGTTTCCATCGAGAGAGAGTGCATTCCCGATCATTACCCTTTGTCCGACAAAGTGGCTGATTCTGTCACTATGACCACCCACTCGGACAAACTGCCCCAACATACCTAGGTTTTGATCCCCACTAAGGATCTCACCGATTGGCATATCAAAGGCAGCCTGATCCAGCACCTAGTGAAGTGTCATAATCGAGTCTAGGGGTCAGGTGTAACTTTCCAGTTTTGCCCATCTATCTCCAAGGTCCAGGGCAAGACTGGAAATCTGGTCCGGTTCAAGGATTCAAGTAATCCCATACTGCATGTGCCTCGGGTCTTACCCCGATGGCTGAGACAGGCCATCCCAACACTTGGTGGCACACCAGCATCAGCCTTGGCAGGATAAATCTCCCCAAACTTATCCAATGGCTGTGAACATTTAAAACTAACATGAGTCTCTACAAATGTCCAGTTTTAGGGTTTTACACAGAATTAAACCAAACAACATGAATCAAACATACACTTTATTTATTTCCACTAAATAACAAAAGTACATCAAATTAGATTGAAGCTAAGGGCATACATAAACTGTCTAACAATTGGAAGAGAAGTTGCAGAGTGTAGATAGGCCAATGCACTAGAGGTTTTTGTTGCAATCCTCAATCGATCATCCCATGAAAGTACAGAGATTCTATTGCTTTTATGAATGTGCTGAGAAAGAGTTCCATTGGACACGTATTCATAAACTAGTAGAGGAACTTCAGTCTCTAAACAACATCCCAATAGCTTGACTATATGTCGATGGTTAATTTGTGTAAGAATAATAACTTCATTTATAAATTGCTCAATTTGGCTCTTATCCCCTATTTTTGATTTCTTAATGGCAACTATTCGATGATCGGGTAGAATGCCTTTATATACTGTACCTTGACCTCCTTGACCAAGAATGCAACTCTCATTGTAATTATTGGTTGCCAATTCTAACTCTTTTTCTGAATAGATCTTTACAAACTCTAAACCACCTTGAGAATTAGTGATTCGATGTAGCAAATAAATAAATAATATATATTAGTGCTTCTAAGTTCGATGGAGGTGAATCGCTTGGATGGTCCAGATCAGCGTTTGGATTTTGAAAATTTTATCCTTGTCAACAATTAGATATTAGGACAGTTATTGAACAGTCCCAAACAATGTATTGGATGTTGATGGATATACGGAAACCATGGGCTTTCGTAATTCATATAAGAGGCAAGAGCAAAGCTTCCTCGCTTAAGAAACTCTGAATTTATCAAGGGATACAAATAAATCTTACAGCATACATCGGAACATTGTCATCGGAGTCACGGATAGGGGACCCACCTCGACTGCCTTGAATGTTCTGTACGTTTGCTATTAGATTGATTTGTATACATGCAATGTTTCTTCACTTACTTTTTTAAAAATAAATTTTCAGATTCCACACAAGACGTGATGTCATAAACTTGATTCTTCAAGCAAAAGTAACGATGAGAATTTGAACCAAGAAGTTTTCTTGGTCAACAATTAACCGGTTTAACCTAGTGTTTTAGTTCAACTTGTCTAATTAAACCACCCAAAAACTGGTCTCATTGGTCCAACCAATCAGTCTGGCCAATAGCATCAATAGCATTCTTCTCTTTAAGAATGAGAGATTAAGAGATTTCCTGCATACTGCGAATTCTCTTCTGCCGCCACCTTCCTGCCATTGCCATTCCTTCAGTTCGATCTCCAGTTCTTGGGAGCAATCAAGATTGGCTCTTGATTTCAATCTTTTGGGAAAAGATTGATTGCAGCTGTACTCACAAGCCGTCCAGTTGATTCATGCGAAGGGTCAAGTTCTTTTGAAGAACATTGCTGATTCTGCTCCATCCTTCACTGCACCATCTTCGGTGGGAGCAGATTTTGGATCCTTCCTTGGGCGTGAACACCTCCATTGGGAGATAGTATTTCTCCGTATCAGGTATAATCCTCTCCCACTCCTTTTGGTTCAGATCTGGTTCAGTTTATGGTTCAAGATTGATCCTTGAAAATATGATTTTTTAAATAGGGAATACGATTCCCAGCTGAAGGGAGAGATAAAATTTTTGAAATTTGCCCCTTATTCCGCAACCTTTGGGCGTCCATAGGATGGATCTCTCATCCCTTCATTAAATTCATCTCTGAAACAGGATGGATCATCTCCCACCGAGACCAAATGGGTAAGGGATGCTAATATTCCCACATTTGTTTTGGCAGCCAGGTTTTGTCTAGAAGGATGTCGATGCTGTTATTGTCAATATTATAGATCACCGTTATTCGATGTAGTAAGTTGCAGTTAAGCAACTGAAGGAATGAGAGATCCATCCTATGGACGCCCAAAGATTGCGGAATAAGGGGCGAATTTCAAAAATTTTTCTCTCCCTTCAATTGGGAATCGTATTCCCTATTTAGAAAATCATATTTTCAATGATCAATCTTGAACCATAAACTGAACCAGATCTGAACCAAAAAGGAGTGGGAAGGATTATACTTGATACGGAGAAGTAATATCTCCCAACGAAGGTGTTCACGCCCAAGGAAGGATCCAAAGACTGCTCCCACGGAAGATGGCGCAGAGCAGGTGGAGCAGAATCAGCAGTGTTCTTCTCCAAGAACTCTGTCCTTCGCAAGAATCAGCAAGATGGTACATGAGCACAGCTTTCTTTCAATCCTTTCTCAAAGGACTGATGTCAAGATCCAATCTTGACTTCTCCCACAAGTGGAGATCGAGCGGCAAACAGGGCGGCAAGAACGAGGGAGGCGGCAAGAGAGTATTTGCAGGGAGTAGAATTCTCTCTTCTTGATTTCAGCACTAAAGAAAACCTGATGATCTGTGTGTATCTACTTTAGGCTGCCGCCCCCTTCTTCTTTTATAATCTTAAAGGGATCAGCTCCTAATCTGATTAGGAGTTGCTAATCCAAATCATATTTGGGTTAGAAGTCCCTTTAAGTGATAAGGGATAATCCTTATCTTATCCGGAGATCAGATCAGTCATCTCCTAATCTGATTAGGAGGTTTCCGGATCTAAATCTTATTAAGATCTTGGACTCTCTAAGTGGATAGGGTCTAAGCCCAATCCTATTAGCTGATCCACTTCAGATTTCGCCCCTTTATTAACTAAATAAACAGCCCAGTTCGAAATGGGCTTTAGCCCCATTAAGCTTATGTGTTCACTTAACCCTCTTAACTACTACCCAGTTGGGCTTCCTTGTATGGCATGGGACCCAATCATTGATCTACACATCAGCCACATGGGTTCGGCCCAGCCTTTGTTACAATGGTGTGGGACCCAAGCATTGATCTACACATCAGCCACATGGGTTCGGCCCAGCCTTTGTTACAAGGCCTAGCCGAATACACTGTTAAAGACAGTGCACCCCCGAAACCCATCAAATGGGCTCTACGGGCCCAACACTTACCCTAAGAGGTCCCTGGGCCAAGCCACCTTGTAACACCTAGGGACTATGGGCAGATGCAAGATTAGCCCATCAGGTATTATCCTCAATGGTCTTACACTTAACCTCTCAGCCCATAATGATCATACACTGCCCGACAAGAGAGGACCTCTCCCTCGGCTGCAAGGAACAGTGTTGCACTCTGCACTCATATGGATCCCGGGAATCAAAACCTTCTTGCAAACATTTTAGAAACCATATATATATACTTTTATATCTTATATAAAATATACTTTGCAAAACAAATTTCAATGGTTGAAATCGGCTGCCGGCAGTCTTGGTTTCCATCGGTGAGAGTGCATCCCCGATCATTACCTTTGTCCGACAAAGGGGCTGATCTTGTCACTATGATCACCCACTCGGATGAATTCTCGGACTGTCCCAACATACCTAGGTTTTGACCCCCGCTAAGGATCTCACTGATTGGTACATCAAAGATAGCCCAATCCGACACCTAGTGCAGTATCATAATCGAGTCTAGGGGTCGGGTGTAACTTTCCGGTTTTGCCCATCAATCTCCAAGGTCCAGGGCAATACGAAAATCTGGTCCAGTTCAAAGATTCAATTAATCCTACACTGTATGTGCCTAGGGTCTCACCCTGGCAGCTGAGATAGGCCACCCCAACCGACTTGGTGGCACCACAGTGTCGGCCTTGTCGGGATAGGTCTCCCCGGACCGACCCATTGGCTGTGAACATTCTAAACTAACACGAGTCTCATTAAGTGTCCAGTTTAAGGGTATTACACAGAAACATACCAAGGGAACATGAATCAAATATGTATCTTTATTCATTTACAATAAACTCATAAAGTACATCATTCTGATTGAAGCTAAGGGCATACAAAACTGTCTAACAGCTCCCACTTGCACTTAGGTCCAATCAGGTACTAGCCGGTGTCCCATGCTTTCCACGTGTTTCTCAAACACTTTCTGTGATAGTAGCTTTGTCAATGGGT
This sequence comes from Nelumbo nucifera, assembly GCF_055504915.1. Taxonomy (NCBI): domain Eukaryota; kingdom Viridiplantae; phylum Streptophyta; class Magnoliopsida; order Proteales; family Nelumbonaceae; genus Nelumbo; species Nelumbo nucifera. Next base: position 48,611,977 of record NC_142653.1, on the reverse strand, counting down.
CTGCTACATTTTCCGCTGACGCTACCTTCTGAATCGGGACGTCCCCTCTCCCAATAATCTCCCGCAGTACGTGGTACTTCCTCTCGATGTGCTTTGACTTCGAGTGGGCTCGTGGCTCCTTAGCCTGAGCAATGGCTCCATTGTTGTCACACAACAATGGGATGGGTGATGTGCTGGACGGAACAACTCCCAACTCGTGAACGAACTTCTTCATCCACACAGCTTCTTTGGCAGCCTCACTTGCGGCAATGTATTCGGCCTCGGTCGTGGAGTCTGCAGTGGACCCCTGTTTGCTGCTTTTCCAGCAAACAGCACACGATCCTATCGTGAAAACATATCCAGATGTAGACTTTCTATCATCTGGGTCTGACTGGAAATCGGCTTCCGTAAACCCTTGGATCTGTAGTGAGCTACCGTCGAACACCAAACAAAACTCTTTTGTTCTTCGGAGGTACTTAAGTATGTTTTTCACAGCAGTCCAATGCTCCTACCCTGGGTTGGCCTGAAATCTGCTTACTACACTCACTGCCCGAGCAATGTCGGGACGAGTGCACAGCATGGCATACATGATGCTCCCTACGGCGGAGGCATAGGGAATGTCTTTAATGCGATCAATCTCCTCGAAGTCTTGGGAGACATCTTCTTGGAGAGAGTGACTCCGTGCCTGAAAGGAACATTTCCTTTCTTGGAGTTTTCCATGCAGTATCTTTGACTATTTTGTCAACATAAGCAGATTGGGATAATCCAATTATCCGCTTCGATCTATCTCTATAGAGTCGAAGACCTAGTATATAGGAGGCTTCTCCAAGATCTTTCATAGAGAATTGCTGTGAAAGCCATACTTTCACCGTAGTTAGCATTCCTACATCATTCCCAATGAGTAGAATGTCATCTACATATAGAACCAAGAAGGTAACCTTATCTCCACTGAACTTCCTGTAGACACGGGGTTCATCCGGATTCTGCTCAAAGTCAAACGATTTGACAGCAGAGTCAAAATGGATGTTCCAACTTCTAGAAGCTTGCTTAAGTCCATAAATGGATCTATTAAGTTTACATACCATGTTTTCCTAACCTGCAGTAATGAAGCCTTGTGGCTGCTGCATATAGATATCTTCAGTACGATCTCCATTCAGGAATGCAATTTTGACATCCATCTGCCAAATCTCATAATCATGGTATGCTGCTACAGCTAGCAGGATCCTAATGGATTTAAGCATGGCCACAGGCGAAAAGGTTTCCTCATAATCGATGCCTTCTTTCTGACTGTACCCTTTTGCCACTAGACGAGCCTTGAAGGTCTCAATCCTGCTATCGGGGCCCTTCTTCCTCTTGTAAATCCATTTGCAACCGATTGCTTTTACCCCGGAGGGTGGATCTACTAGAGTCCAGACTCCATTGGCCTCCATTGAGTCCATCTCTGCTCTCATGGCCTCTACCCACTTCGGGGAATCTATGTCCAACATAGCTTCCGCGTAAGTCACGGGATCCTCCTCACTAGTCAAGGTTTCCACCAGGTAACTATCCCGATCATAACCTTAACGGACTGGTGGCCTGGATGCCCGAGTGGATCTTCTAAGTTGGTCACTACTTGGAACTTGTGGGACATCTCCCACTGCTCCCGAGTTCTCCTCATCAAGAACAACTTCCCGACGATGGGTGTCCGGGATATAGTCGGTTTCCAAGAATTGCGCATTTCGACTGCAGAACACTTTCTGCTCACTTGGGTCATAGAAAAGGTAACCTACAGAGCCTTTTGGGTAGCCTACAAATAGGCAACGACTGGTCTTAGATTCCAACTTGTCTGCACTCGTTCTTTTAACGTGTGCTGGACAACCCCAAATCTTCAAGTGTCCGACACTTGGTTTCTTTCCGGTCCAAAGTTCATATGGAGTATTCGGAACCGATTTGGTTGGAACCCGATTCAGCACGTAAATCGCAGTCTCTAATGCGTAACCCCAAAAGGATGTGGGTAACTCCGAGTGTATGAGAAGTGACCGGACCATATCTAATAAGGTCCTATTCCTCCTCTCCGAAACACCGTTAAGTTGTGGTGTAGCGAGGAGGAGCTAATTGTGACACTATCCCATTGTCTTTTAAGTAGTCCTTGAATTCGTCAAAGAGATATTCGCCACCTCAATCTGATCGAAGGGCTTTAATTTCTCTCCTTAACTGTTTCTCGACCTCTTGTCTAAACTCTTTGAACTTTTCAAAGGATTCAGACTTGTGTCTCATTAGGTACACGTAACCATATCGTGAAAAATCATCTATGAAGGTGATGAAATACACGTGTTGATTTTGTGTCCTAACACTCGGGGGACCACATACATCAGTATGTATTAGGTCAAGCGTGCTTGTACATCTTTCAGGCTTACCGTTAAATGGCCGTTTCGTCATCTTGCCTTGTAAGCAAGGCTCACAGGTGGGAAGATCTTCTACAGCTAGAAAATCCTAAGGACCATCCTTTACCAACCTTGTGATTCGGTCAACACCGATGTGGCCAAGTCGGTAATGCCACGGACACGTGGGATTAACCGTATCACGGGCTCTCTTCTTGGGGATTTCAGCCGACGTAGTTTCGGTTATATTAGTTTCTAGAGAAGGATGTAGAACATAGAGAACGTTCTCCAGTTCCCCATATGCGATGAATCTGTTGTTTCTTTTAATAGTAATCGTATTACTAAAGAAGACAGAATAACCATCTGCACACGGTTTTGAGACAGAAATCAAATTTCTTCTTAAATTTTGTACATAAAGACAATCTATCAGTACAATTATTCATTCTCTAAAATATAATTCCACGGTTCCTATGGCCGCGGCTGCAACGGTTGCGGTAGTCCCCAAGTAGAGTGTGACTTCTCCTTCACTCAGCCTTCTGCTTACCTTGAACCCCTGCAGTGAGTTACACGCATGAGTTGAAGCCCCATTGTCAATACACCAGGATGCAGAAGCTACCAACAAATTGGTTTCTATAACACAAGTTTCGAAGTTACCTTTCTTGGATTCCGGGTAGGCGGGACAATTCCTTTTCCAGTGGCCGGTCTTCTTGCAAAAATGACAGGCATCCGATGCCTTGTCCTTCCTCCATTTCTTGGGTTTGGCAGCCTTTTTCTGGGGCTTTCTCTTCGCCTTCCTTTTCTTGCCCGATTTGCCAGTTTCAACAAGCATGGCAATGGGCTCATCCTTTTTAATCAATTCTTCGGCCCTCTGCAACATATTGCTGAGTTCCTGCAAGCCGGCGTTCAGCTTGTTCATGTTGTAGTTCATGATGAATGGAATAAAGGATGGAGGCAGAGAGTTGAGAATAGCATCGATCCGAGTTACCAGATCCAGCCCGGATCCAAGAGCCTCTAGTTCGTTGATATAGCCCATCATCCGAAGACAATGGTCGTGAACTTGTTGGCCCTTGGACGTCTGCGCGGTCATGAACTGTTTCAAGACCTTCCGCCGAGTAGAACGATTCTGCTCTTCGTACATTGTCCTAAGACCGTCCAATACGTCTTTAGCAAGTTCGATCTGATCGAACTGCCTCTGAATTGGATTGTCCAAGGAGGCAATGATATAGCAGCGGGCAAGGGAGTTTTTCTCCTCCCATTCTTGGTATTCTCTTCTTCGGGCCTCGGAAGCCCTATCTCCCGGACGACCCGGGGCAGGATTCTTTGCTACCTTGTCCAATTTCTCGGGAGGTTAAGACCAACATAAGTTTCCTATACCAGTCAGCATAGTTTGGGCCCTTCAACTTATTGTCATCAAGTAGCTTTGCAAATGATCCGTTTGCCATTTTCCGATAAAAGAGCAAACATCAGTCCACGACCTAATTTGATTCATGTTCATTTCATAGATATGGATTTTAATCTACGATCCATTTCCATTTATTCGTCTCCGAGATTTCCCTCCTTTCTCGGTGACGGAGACTACGGGTTGTCTCTGGAAATGTTGGAAATCACATAGGGTGCATGAAGCCAACTGTTTCGGTTGCATAACCCCACCACCTTTCCGTGAAGGATCATATCCACTCATCATATGAGTTTTCCCTTTGGCCTCTGTCGGATAAGGTTCGGAGCCGTTTTCGGGTAAACCTTTCTGTCTAGTGAGTGCTTACCCATCATATTCGTGAACGCCAAGGTACCGTGAGAGAGTTCCCATTTTCTGGTGAAGCCCCTCCCACATCGGTCTATGACGCCCCTATCATCTTATGAAACACTTAGACAAGCCCAACAGCAAATGGATAACCCATTTTCTGGTGCGTTTCCTCATTACTGAAGGACCCATCCTCGTGCTAATGATGGAAGGCCTTTAGAGAGTTCATCATATGAATCTCCCTATCACATGCACTCATATTATCCGGAGGGAACAGATAATTACGCCCTAGTTCTATCTTTAGGTCAAACCAAAGTGGCTCCCACTGACTTTCATAAAGCCAGATTTTGGTGGGCCTAAATCGGCTAGGGTTCCGCACGAGACCTCATGATGAGGTGTGGGGCCCACCACTGAGGGAGGTCATCCAAAGACCAAAAGGGACACCATGGCAATGATGTGCATTCAGCCATGGTGTGCGAAAGAGTCACTGTCAATTGAGCATGGGCCAAGCACTTATGGCCCATGTACGTAGCACATCACACATTCATACATCACATGTAGGGATAAATTGATGCAATCAATTAATTATCTGTAAAGCCCATTTGAAGCCCATTTTAAATCCATAATATTAACCATTAATATTATCTAGGTATATGGGCCGAATGGTTCAACCCATATAGCTTTTAAGGGTTAGGTGGGCTTTTAGCGGTTTTAACCGTTTAAAACTGGGCCTTTACGGGTTGGGCCGAATTAACCATTTAATTAAATATCAATCCTTAGGCCCATTAGTGGGAAATTAGGGCTGACTTTCAGCCTTGATTAAACCCTAGATTCGGTCCAAACAGTTTGAACCAATCTTGGTTCGAATGGGTCTAGGGTTTGATCTTTTAATTAAATCTTTAATTCAATAAAATAATCTGAAATTAATTACTGATAAAAGAAAAACAACAAACAGTAAATCAGGGCTGTTCGCACAATCCATCCTACAAAACAGAGGTTAGATCATAGAATGCAGTTTCACAAACTGCAAATCGTAGATGGCGATTCTCCCATCTGCGAAATCTTCTTCTCTGCGAAATCTCCCTTTCTGCGCCGCCATCTTCGATCCATAATTAAAATAAATAGAAATCCTATTTCTATTAATAATTACATCAGATCGAATACCTATATTTATCAAGGGATACAAATAAATCTTACAGCATACATCGGAACATTGTCATCGGAGTCACAGATAGGGGGCCCACCTCGACTGCCTTGAATGTTCTGTACGTTTGCTATTAGATTGATTTGTATACATGCAATGTTTCTTCACTTACTTTTTTTAAAAATATATTTTCAGATTCCACACAAGGCGTGATTGATTATTCAAGCAAAAGTAACGATGAGAATTTGGTTGACCAGAACGAGGTTAGAAGGGTTTAACTAGTCAAAACTAGATTGCAAGTTGAACCAGGAAGTTTTCTGGGTCAACAATTAACCGGTTTAACCTAGTGTTTTAGTTCAACTCGTCTAATTAAACCAACCAAAAACTGGTCCTCATTGGTCCAACCAATCAGTCCGGCCAACAACAACATTAGCTTAAGAGGCTGGGAGTGGCATATAAGGCGTTCCAAAGTCTAAAGCCTCTTGTATCCACCTATCCAAAACCCATATTGCAAGCAATATAATACGTCTGGCTCATTTGTTTAATTACCAAGGCATCCTTTTCAGATGTGCGAGAAGAGGCCCATAGGATAGGAATGGGTCTGTTCAAGAGTTATTGCTTAATTTTATGACAAATTCAATGATACTGAACCATGTTTTATAATACTATTGTCTCGAAAACACTGTGCTGTGGCACAATGTATAATGTTTTTTTTTGACATGGGGCCGTGGATTTAAAATTCCTTGAGGTTGAGAGTAAGAGGCTGAGGTGTACATTAGGTGTGCAAACTGGAAGCTTAAAATCTGGATATGGAAAACTGAAACAGACCAACAACAAATTAAACTAACCTGCAGGCCAGGGCTTCTTTTAGGCTTCCTTTCTTATAGGGTTTTCGAAGATCTCTCATATGTAATATTGATTTCTTAAAAGTCAGAACTGGGTAGGGGAATTGAGGTTAGATTTGGGGGAGTATTACCTAGAGAATTAGTGATTCGATGTAGCAAGTAAATAAATAATATATATTAGTGCTTCTAAGTTCGATGGAGGTGAATCGTTTGGATGGTCCAGATCAGCGTTTGGATTTTGAAAATTTTATCCTTGTCAACAATTAGATATTAGGACAGCTATTGAACAGTCCCAAACAATGTATTGGATGTTGATGGATATACGGAAACCATGGGCTTTCGTAATTCATATAAGAGGCAAGAGCAAAGCTTCCTCTTTTAAGAAACTCTGAATTTATCAAGGGATACAAATAAATCTTACAGCATACCTCGGAACATTGTGGATTTAAAACTCCTTGAGGTTGAGAGTAAGAGGCTGAGGTGTACATTAGGTGTGCAAATTGGTTAAATTTGGATCACCTCTGGTCGTATCTTTGTGTGGATTAAATTTGGAGGCCAAACAATTGCAAGGTTGTAGTTAGGATCAATTTTCTGATGGTCTCTTACATTAAATTGAATATGCATAACATGTATACTGTTTTGTTACACAATTAGGGTTTTGTTCACCCCCATAGGCATAATCTTGGTTATTCAAGATTCTTTAATTTTTAATTTTCAATGAATTATGAAAATAAGGGTCTACTAGAATCTTACAAGACTGGGTAATAAGATGTCAGGCTCCTCCTTTTGGATATCTCAAAATCAATATAGATGGATCCTCTTGTTCTAATAAGTAAGGTTCGAGCATTGTCATCCTCAATGTTCATGGTTCTTTTGTTTTTGGTTGAGCTGTTGAAATTGGCCATGGTCCCTGCTGAAGTGACCAAAGCCTATGCTTTACTATTTGCGCTAAGATTTGCTTTAGAGGTTGGATTATCACGTGTCCTAGTTGAAAGTGATTTCTTGTATCTCGAAGAACTAGGGCAGAATCCATCTCAGTGCATCTCACCTTTAGTATATGATCGTAGAAGCCTGATGTCTTCCTTTATTGATTGTACACACTCATTTATTCACATATCACCCAATCGTGTGGTACATAGCGAAGTATTCTTGTTCTATACAAAGCATATAAACTTCGTTTGTTGAACCTTCCTTTATTCATGATCTTATTATATCATATGTTTCTTAGTTAATGGATGCTTTGTTTATCAAATAAAAAAGAAAGCAATATCACCACTCCTTGCATTAATCCAATAACATTCCAATTAAACTCCCTTATGTTCTTTCTTCCTTTTTTTTTTCTGTATACAGGACGCCAAAAGTCTACTAGTAAGCAAGGTGAATAAAAGAAGATAAATAGCTAACTTGATTATCTAGAGTTTAATGTGTTCTTTAACTTTTTGTTCCTGATTAATAGTGAGGCCTGGTAATTACTTTAGCTAAGCTCATTTGTTACTCAATTATGACATTTTGGATTTTAATCTCATTATATATTAAACCTAGTGGGATTTAATTGATCAATTACATGAAAAAAGTACACTTACATATATTTTAGGAAATAGTTTTTTCTTTTACTAAAATCAGTTTTCAACTTATCATACATTGGAAAAATATTAAATTTATTTTGAGTTTTTAAATATGAGATTATTTTTACTTGTTAGAAATATAAGAGGAGAGTATAGAAGCTTGCTACCGTACAACACGTGTGCATGCATATGCATGTGTGTGCAACACAATGAAGCATCGTAAAGGCATACTTTGCTTGCATCTTATGTGGTTTGAGAAGAGTGGTTTTGACTTTTGGTGCGAGACTGACTATTGGTATTTCAGTGATGGTGAGATTAAGAGGCACCATTCAAAGTTAATAGTCATTAATTGATAACTATATTTTATAAAAATCATGTGTATATTTTTTCTTGTAGTGGATGTCGGCAACAGCCACATAAACCTCCGATGATATAACAGGGGTTTTATAATTTGAAACATAAAACTGATTATTAGAGTTTTGTTGGTTTTATAATTTGAACCTTGTACTCCTTAAATGAACATGGAAAATTCCTCACCCACTCAAATCAATGTCTTAACCTTGCAACATTGATCCTCTGTCATTTCAGTAATTACACAAGGGTACATAATTAATAGAAAAAACACTTCAACGAGTTAATTTCCAACATTAGGTGAAAGCTTGTTTTCCGCCCAATAAGTAGTTTGACATTTCAAATGTTCTTTTACAATCATAAATTGCTTATTATTTTTAAGCATCATTGACAAAAGGAAATGAAAGAGAAAAGTACATACATATTTACCTTCTCAATAAATGTATCAACGAGGGGAATTCATTGAAAAGTACATACATATTTACCTTCTCAATAAATGCATCACCATGGTAAATGATTTAATGATATAGGTTTGGAGTTTGAGGATATAGAGAGTAGGCCTTCTCTTCATTCTATCTTTGCTCATGGTATCAGAGCGACGATCTAGGGAGAGGTATTGAAGATTTGAAGACGAAGGATTCGTCTTGGTTCTTTGCTTGATTAAGCAATACAACAACCTTATTACAGCTACAGTAATTGCTAACGAATAGGAAGTTGTAGTCGAAGGAGATGAAATAGAGGTTGAAACAAGCTTGAAGAAAGATCAAAATGCAGTGAATAATGGAGATCAACTTTTCCTACACAACTCAGACCATCCAGGTATGGCTTTGATCACTGCACCTTTAACTGGTAAGAACTTTTCAGCCTGGAGTAGATCTGTTAAAATTGCTCTAGGAGCTAAAATGAAATTGGGACTCATAGATGGTAGTTATAAGGTACCAGAAAAGGATTCACCAATTTATGATAAATGGAATAGGGTTAACTGTATGGTAACCTCTTGGATTTTAAACTCAATATCAAAGGACCTAGTAAAAGCCTTCTTATACACTTCTACTGCAAGAGAGCTTTGGTGTGAATTAGAGGAAAGGTATGGAGAGAGTAATGGATCTCTTCTCTACCAAATACAATGGGAAATTAGTTCCATTACTCGGGGAATGATGACTGTTACACAGTATTATACTAGACTTAAGAAACTTTGGGATGAGTTGATTGCTTTAATGCCAATCCCTGAATGCACATGTGGATCTGCAAAGGTAGTAGCAAATCTCACAACTTTTAATCGTCTGATGCAATTTCTAATGGGGTTGAATGATATTTATGATCATAATAGAAGTCAAATTTTACTAATGGATCCCTTGCCCTCAGTCAATAAAGCATACTCAATGATAACAAGGGTTGAGAAGTAGAAGGAGGTTCAAGTTTCTTATGTGGAACCTAATGAGAATGCAGTTATGCTAGCTAGAACATAGATCCCTAGGAAGGACGGAGGAAACGAGGGGAAATACAAAGAGAAATGAAATGACCAACGAAGAGAAGAAGCAACAATATTGTACAAACTGCAACACTAATGGTCATCTCAAGGAATCATGCTTCAAGCTTATTGGATATCCAGACTAGTACAAGCAACTCGGAGACTAGAAGAGGAAGGAGTTAGGGACAAGAAATGAAATAGGAGGAAAATATGTAGCAAATTAGGTGGATACACCATTGGAAGTGAACACTGAAACTACTGCGGGAAAAGGACTTGACCGGAATGTAGGGCTTGCAAATTTAATTCAGCAGGAGCTTATAAAATTGATGAAAGGGAAGATGCCTACACCTGCGAATATGGTGAATTTTGCACATCTTGAAGACTTTACAGGTACTGTTCTAAATCCTAAACTTAATTTTGCTTTAAATACTGTGGATTTGTTTAGATCGGGAACCTGGATAGTAGACACTGGGGCATCTAATCACATGTGCACAGACATTTCACTTATACATAAACCAATAGTTGTAAGCCACATGACACCCGTGTATCTTCCAGATGAAACCATAAACTTAGTGAAACACACTGGAACTGTCCAATTGACCCCAAGAATCTGTCTCATGAATGTTTTGCATGTACCTAGCTTTAAATTTAATCTGCTATCGGTTAGTAGAGCTGCAAAGAATGCAAACATGAAATTTCTTTTTCTACCTACACACTGTTTGTTGTAGGACCAACAGAGTGAAGAGGTATTGGCGGTGGGAAAATCAGTAGGAAATCTTTATTTCCTAGATACAAAGTCTTTTCTTCCAAGCACTATACAGAAATACACCTTTCCTTCATGTAATTCTGTTTCATTACCACCTTTACCTTTGCATTGTAATGCAGTTACGAATTGAGAAATAAAGTTAGAGGACAAAGCCAACTCTATGTCACTTTGGCATAAGAGGTTTGGCCATGCTTCAGTTAATGTTTTACAACATTTGAAAATTCTAAATTCTTGCACTAATCAATCTTTATTGCCCTGTGATGTATGTTCCTTTTCTAAGTAGCATAGATTTCCATTTCCTACTAGTCATATTCATACCAATAAACCTTTTGAATTAGTTCACTTAGACTTGTGGAGACCCTACAAACATGCATCATTGACTGGTTCTCGTTATATGTTAACAGTAGTGGATGACTATAGCAGAGCAACTTGGACTTTCTTGTTAAAACACAAGAGTCAAAGTTTTCAAACTTTAGTGCAATTTATCATTATGGTTGAAACTCAGTTTGAAACAAAGATAAAATGTTTTCGATCAGATAATGGAACTGAGTTTTAAGCAATGGATTTCAAAATCTTTTACTTGAGAAAGGAATTTTACATCAAAAGTCATGTGTATATACCCCTCAACAAAATGGTGTAGTTGAAAGGAAGCATAAGAACCTATTGCAAGTTGCAAGGGCACATATGTTTCAATCAAACTTACCAAGAAAATTTTGGGGATATTCTTTGCTTATGGCAACTTTCATAATTAACAGATTGCCAACTAAGATTTTTAATTGGAAGACACCTTTTGAGATTTTATATAACAAAGCACCAGAGTATCATATGTTAAAGGTTTTTGGTTGCCTCTGCTATGCAACAAATACTAAATCAGCAAAAGATAAATTTTCAACTAGAGCCTTTAAATGTGTCTTCATAGGCTATCAGCCTGGACAAAAGGCTTACAAATTGTATGATTTAACTTCCAAACAAGTTTTTACCTCTAGGGATGTCATCTTCTTTGAAAATGTTTTCGCTTTTAAACAAGAAACAGATTACATCTTGCCTTTGCCCATGTCAACTGCTGACGGTGAACATGTATTTGAAGAATCTATTATTCCAGAACCAATTTCACAGCCTAAACCTTCATTACCTACACCTGATCTTACTCCTGATTTGGATTTAGAACTTACTGACCATTCAACACCAGACCAAATATCAGATGTTGAACCTATAACTGAAATGCTACCACTTCAACCCGATCTAGACCTCCAACAAACCAGACACAGCACAAGGATTAGGAATAAGCCAACCTGGATGAAAGACTTTGTTACTAATCTATCTTTTACTGATCCAACTACTGCCAATACTTACTTACTCAAAACCACATCCACCAGTTCCAAACACACCCCTCAGACTTTTCCTTTCATTCACTCACCACTGTTTACATGTGATTACTTGTCCTTTCTAGCAAATGTTACAACTATTCAAGAACCAAAATCTTACAAAGAAGCCGGTGTTAAAGCAGAATGGGTGCAGGCAATGAACAAGGAGTTAGAGGCTTTAGAATCAAACCAAACCTGGGATTTGATGCCATTACCTGCGGGGAAGAAACCTATTGGCTCTAAATGGGTCTATAAGGTGAAACTAAAACCAGATGGGGCAGTTGACAGATGCAAGACAAGATTGGTGGCCAAAGGGTACAATCAAGTTGCTGGGGTAGACTATTTTGAAAGCTTTTCTCTAGTAGCCAAGCTAGTTATTGTCATAATTTATTTAGATGTGGCAACTGCATTTTCTTTGCCAATTCACCAGCTGGATATAAATAACACTTTCTTGCATGGATTTCTCACAGAAGAAGTTTATATGTGGCCTCCAAAAGGGTATAAAAAGGCTAAAGAAGGAGAAGTTTGCAAAGGAGATCTCTTTATGGCCTTAAACAGGCTTCCGGAGACAGGATTTTGCAATAAATTGCAAACTTATGTTTTTTTGCAATCACAGCATGATCATTGCCTTTTTACTTTGAAATCTTTCACCTATTTTCTAGCTCTACTTGTGTACGTGGATGATGTTTTAACTACAGGAACTTGTGAAGAGCAGATCTTAGCTGTGAAGAAGTTTTTGGATGCTGAATTCACCATCAAATATCTTGGTCTTGCAAGATACTTCTTGGGATTTGAGATTGCATGCAGTGATACTGGCACTTATATTAATCAGAGAAAGTATGCCTTAGATATTGTTACAGATGTTGGATTATTGGGTGCCAAGCCTACTACAAGTCCTCTACCTAAAGGCCATAAATTCTCTTCTCAAGCAGGAGATCCTTTACTTGATCCTGACAAATATCGTAGATTGGTGGGAAGATTATTATATTTGAATCTTACTCGACCGGATTTGACTTATGCAGTTCAACAATTAAGTCAATTCGTTAATTTGCCCTGCAAAAGCCACTAGGAAGCAGCTCTGCATGTTGTTAAATACTTAAAGGGGACACTCAGTAAGGGTCTTTATTTTCCTATCCAGAATTCCTTCAAGTTACAAGCATTCAATCATGCTGACTGGGCTTCCTGCATTGACACTCATCGTTCACTCACTGGATTCTGTATTTATCTTGGTCACTCTCTTATCTCATGGAAAACAAAAAAAAAAAAAAAAAAAAAAAACAAACTACAGTGTCACATTCTTCAACAGAGGCTGAATACCGCAGCATGGCTTCCACAGTCTGTGAGTTGCAATGGATAACTTATATTCTAAAAGATTTGCAAATTCCACTGCACCTTCCCATTCCTTTGTGGTGTGACAATCAGGCTGCCCTCCATATCACTGCCAACCCTATTTTCCATGAGAGAACCAAACATTTGGAGATTGACTACCACTTGGTTCACAAACAATTCAAACAAGGATTTGTTCGTCCTCAGCACATCTCTACTAAACAGCAAGTGGCAGACATATTTACCAAAGCTTTAGCTCCTCCTCAATTTCATTTGATGCTGTCCAAGTTGGGCCTGATGGATTTCCATCATAGTCCAACTTGAGGGGGGGATGTACAATACCTGTATATTCTTCCTGCATATTCAGTGCTGCTCACAGCTCATTACAGCTCACCATTTATCTAGTTATTAGCTTTATATTATTCTTTTATTTTATAGGGTGAGGTGACAAGTTGGTTAGAGAGTTTGTTTTTTCTAGATCATTCTTTTTTGTCAGCTTGTATATATATGTAGTGAGAAGGACCATCGCTATTCATTAGCTTCTGAAATAATATTTTACAGAGCTTTTCCTTCATCTCTGTGAATGATTGGTATAGAAGCTGCAGAGTGTAGATAGGAAAATGCACTAGCAGTTTCCATTGCAATCCTCAGTCAATCATCCCAAGAAATTTCTCAATTTGACTACCACCCATGATTTTGGACATTTTAATAGCAACAACTTGATGATTAGGTAAAATGCCTTTATATACCGTATAGGCATTCTTCCTTATAAATTTTTGTCGCCAACATTAGCTCTTTCGCTGAAAATACTTCGAAGAGATTTAAACCTCCATTTGAAGATAATTGTTGTTGCGAAAGCAAGCCTCGATTTTGTTCAAATTGCTTCTCTTTTAATCTCATGAATTTTCATTTCCTTATGATGAAATATAACCAAGAGATACAAATGAGTATAAACAAGATGTCAAAGATTATAACTGCATTGATCATTAATTAACAAATTTGTTATAGCTGAGAAAGGAATCATATAATATCATCCTTATATTTTAATTTTTAGAAGGCACATGATTTTACAAATGAACTAAAAGCATGACCTTCAAGATGAAAAGAAAATGAAACTTTGCATAAAGGTACAAGGATCCATGCAAGTTTCTTTTACCCTCTATAAATTCCACAAATGGAAGTAAGTAATACATAAAATTTAGGTTTAATGTTCATGTATATATACTCCTTCGCTAGCTAGATAGTCAACTTAACATTTTCTTTTTTTCCTTTTTGTATTTGTTTACAATGAGGTTTTCGGATAATTTTGATTTAGCAAATCTGTCCACGTCATAACTCCTCACCTGGCTCCAAACCAGAAAACCCTTTTCTAATTTTCTATCTTTTCTACTAATAATTAAGCATGTGCGTTGTATGTGAAAATTTTAAATTATAATAACAGTTATTATTATTGTTCTTCTTCTTCTTCTTCTTCTTCTTCTTATTATTATTATTATTATTATTATTATTATTATTATTATTATTATTATTATTATTATTATTAAATTTTGTATTATATTTTCATTATTGATAAAATGATTTCTTATGTATAATACTTATTTTTATTGAATATAATAAATGTATAATATTAGATATGTATCCAAAATTTTTCCTATTTTTTATTTTTGTAATTTGTTATATTTTCTATTTTAAAAAATTATATTATTTGACTATGCATAAAGTTCAGGCCCACCATTTGGCTGAAGTTTGGGTCATTCTTTGTATTAACACCCAAAGGCTGGTTCCGCTAGGAACCATTTGGCACAGGCTTAAGCCCTTATTCAGGCTGGTTCTGAATATATTAGGCATGTTAGGTAAGCACAATGAGTG